>NW_027047241.1:0-15000 GCF_025399875.1 Dalotia coriaria
TTAAAACGCAGATTAAAACTCAAAACGTCGTTTTGCAAATACATTTAAGCATTTTTAGATCGTTGAAATCGTTCAAATAGAAGCAATATTAATAAAAAGAAAAATAAAAATTTTGTCGTTTTATGCTGTTTTACGCGTTAAAACGCAGATTAAAAACTCAAACGGCTGTTTTGCTAAAATAAACATTTTCAAGCATTTTTTGATCGTTGAAATCGTTCAAATAGCAACAATATTAATAAAAACGAATAATTAAAATTCGTGTTTTATGCTGTTTACGCGTTAAAACGCAGATTAAAACTCAAAACGTGCTGTTTTGCTAAAATAATCATTTTCAAGCATTTTTTGAAACGTTGAAATCCCTTTTAAATAGACGCAATATTAATAAAAACGAATAAAAAAATTTTTCGTCCCTTTTTATGCTGTTTTTTTCGCGTTAAAACGCAGATTAAAACTCAAAAAAATTTGGGGTTTTGCTTTTAAAAAAAGCATTTTCCAAACATTTTTTTGTCGTTGAAATCGTTCAAATAAAAAACTAATTTAAAAAAAACGAATAATAAAAAAAACGTCACGTTTTTTATGCTGTTTTAAACCCCTTAAAACGCAGATTAAAACTCAAAACATTTTTTTTCTAAAATAATCATTTTCAAGCATTTTAGATCGTTGAAATCGTTTCCCAAAAAGACGCAATATTAATAAAAAAAGAATAATAAAAATTTTTTTAAAAGCTGTTTTAAAGCGTTAAAACGCAGATTAAAAACCCCCAAAAAAGTTTGTTTTTTCTAAAATAATCATTTTCAAGCATTTTAGATCGTTGAAATCGTTTAAATAGACGTAATATTAACAAAAAAGAATAATAAAATTTTTTCGTTTTTTAAAAGCTTTTACGCGTTAAAACGCAGATTTTAAAAATCAAAACGTGCTGTTTTGCTAAAATAAGCATTTTCAAAAAAATTTTTGATCGTTGAAATCGTTCAAATAGAAGCAAATTTAAAAAAAAATTTAATAATAAAAAATTCGTCCCTTTTTTTTGCTGTTTTACGCGTTAAAACGCAGATTAAAACTCAAAAAGTGCTGTTTTTTCTAAAAAAAAGCATTTTCAAGCATTGTAGATCCCTTGGGAAAACGTTCAAATAGAAGCAATATTAATAAAAAAAGAATAATAAAAAAAATTTTGGTTTTTTCCCAAATTTAAAAAAAAATTTTTAAAAACCTTTTTAAAAAAAAAGGTTTTTTTTTTTTTTTCGGAAAAAATTTAAAAAAAAATTTTTTAAAAAAAAAAAAATTTTTTTTTTTTTTTTAAAAAAAAAAAAAATTTTTTAAAAAAAAAAAAAATTTTTTTTTTAACGTTAAAAAAAAAGGGTTTTTTTTTAAAAAAAAAAAAAATTTTTCCTTTTTTTTTTTTAAAAAAAAAAAAAAAAAAAAAAAAAATTTTTTTTTTTTTGGAAAACCCAAAAAAAACCCCCGGGAAAAAAAAATTTTTTTTTTTTTTGGGAAAAAAATTTTAAAAAACCCTTTTTTAAAAAATTTTTTTTTTTTTTTTCCAAAAAAATTTAAAAAACCTTTTTTAAAAAAGGTTTTTTTTTTTTTTTTAAAAATTTTTTAAAAAAAAAAAAATTTTTTTTTTGGTTTTTCCCTTAAAAAAAAATTTTTAAAAAAAAAAATTTTTTTTTTTTTAACCCTTTTTCCTTTTTTTTTTAAAAAACCCCCAAAAAAAAAAAAAAAAAAAAAATTTTGGTTTTTTAAAAAAAAAAAAAAAAAAAAAAATTTTTTTTTTTTAAATTTTAAAAAAAATTTAAAAAATTTTTTTAAAAAAAAATTTAAAAAATTTTAAAAAAAATTTTTGTTTTTTGGTTTTAAAAAAACGAAAATTTAAAAATTTTTTTTTTAATTTTTTAAAAAATTTGGGTTTTTTTTAAAAAAAAAAAAAAAAATTTTGTTGTTTTTTTTGGGGGAAAAAAATTAAAATTAAAAAATTTTTTTTTTCCTTTTTAAAAAAGGGAAAACGTTTTTAAAAAAAATTTAAAAAAAAATTAAAAAAAGGGGAAAGGAAAAAAAAAAAAAAAAAATTTTTGGGTTTAAAATTTTTTTTTTAAAAAAAAAAACCCCCCCTTTTTTTTTAAAAAAAAAATTTTTAAAAATTTTCGTTTTTTGGTTTAAAAAAAAACCAAAAAAAAAAGGGGGTTTTTTTTTAAATTTTAAAAATTTTTTTGTTTAAAAAAAGGGGGAAAATTTAAAAAAAAAAAAAATTTGCCTTTTTTTTGGGGGTTTTTTAAAAAAAAAATTTAAAATTTTTTTTTTTTTTTCCCCCAAAAAAAAAAAACGTTTTTCCCAAAAAAAATTTTTTTTTTTATTTAAAAAATTTTTTTTTTTTTAAAAAAAACCCAAAAAATTTTTTTTGCTGTTTTTTAAAAAAAGCATTTTTCAAGCATTTTAGATCGTTGAAATCGTTCAAATAGAAGCAATATTAATAAAAAACGAATAATAAAAAATTCGTCGTTTTAGCTGTTTTAGCGTTAAAACGCAGATTAAAAACTCACAACGTGCTGTTTTGCTAAATAATCATTTTTAAGCATTTTTGATGTTAAGTCGTTCAAATAGACGCAATATTAACAAAAACGAATAATAAAAAATTTCGTCGTTTTATGCTGTTTTCGCGTTAAACGCAGATTAAAGCTCAAAACGTGCGTTTTGCTAAAAAAGCATTTTAAAAACATTTTAGATGTTGAAATCGTTCAAATAAAATAAAAAACGAATAATAAAAATTCGTCGTTTTTATGCTGTTTTACGCGTTAAACGCGTTAAGCTCAAAACGTGCTGTTTTGCTAAAATAATCATTTTCAAGCATTTTAGATTGTTGAAATCGTTCAAATAGATGCAATATTAATAAAAACGAATAATAAAAATTCGCGTTTTTATGCTGTTTTACGCGTTAAAACGCAGATTAAAAACTCAAAAGATTGCGTTTTTGTTTTGCTAAATAATCCATTTCAAGCAATTTTGATCGTTGAAATACGTTCAAAAGACGCAATTTAAAAAGCAGAATAAAAAAATAATCGTACGTTTTATAACATTTTACGCGTTAAAACGCAGATTAAGCTCAAAACGTGCTGATTTTGTAAAATAAGCATTTTCAAACATTTTAGATCGTTTAATCGTTCAAATAGACAATATTAATAAACGAATAATAATAAAAATTCGCGTTTTTTATGCGTTTTAGCGTTAAAACGCAGTTAAAACCAAAACGTGCTGTTTGCTAAAAATAACATTTTCAAGCATTTTAGATCGTTGAAATCGTTCAAATAGAGCAATATTAATAAAAACGAATAATAAAATTTTCGTTTTTATGCTGTTTTACGCGTTAAAACGCAGATTAAAGCTCAAAACGTGCTGTTTTGCTAAAATAAGCATTTTCAAGCATTTTAGATCGTTGAAATCGTTCAAATAGAGCAATATTAATAAAACGAATAATAAAAAATTCGTCGTTTTATGCTGTTTTACGCGTTAAAACGCAGATTAAAGCTCAAAACGTGCTGTTTTGCTAAAATAATCATTTTCAAGCATTTTAGATCGTTGAAATCGTTCAAATAGACGCAATATTAATAAAAACGAATAATAAAAATTTCGTCGTTTTTATGCTGTTTTACGCGTTAAAACGCAGATTAAAAGCTCAAAACGTGCTGTTTTGCTAAAATAAGCATTTTCAAGCATTGTATATCGTTGAAAACGTTCAAATAGAAGCAATATTAATAAAAACGAATAATAAAAATTTCGTCGTTTTATGCTGTTTTACGCGTTAAAACGCAGATTAAAGCTCAAAACGTGCTGTTTTGCTAAAATAAACATTTTCAAGCATTTTAGATCGTTGAAATCGTTCAAATAGAAGCAATATTAATAAAAACGAATAATAAAAAATTTCGTCGTCTTTATGCTGTTTTACGCGTTAAAACGCAGATTAAAAGCTCAAAACGTGCTTGTTTTGCTAAAATAATCATTTTCAAGCATTTTAGATCGTTGAAATCGTTCAAATAGACGCAATATTAATAAAACGAATTATAAAATTTCGTCCCATGCTGTTTACGCGTTAAACGCAGATTAAAGCTCAAATCTGCTGTTTTGCTAAAATAAGCATTTTCAACATTTAGATCGTTGAAATCGTTTAAATAGAAGCAATATTATAAAACGAATAATAAAAAATTCGTCGTTTTTATGCTGTTTTAAGCGTTAAAACGCGATTAAAGCTCAAAACGTGTTGTTTTGCTAAAATAATCATTTTCAAGCATTTTAGATCGTTGAAATCGTTCAAATAGACGCAATATTAACAAAAACGAATAATAAAAATTTCGTCGTTTTATGCTGTTTTACGCGTTAAAACGCAGATTAAAACTCAAAACGTGCTGTTTGTTAAAATAATCATTTTCAAGCATTTTAGATCGTTGAAATCGTTCAAATAAAGCAATATTAATAAAAACGAATAATAAAAATTTTTGTCGTTTTTTTGCTGTTTACGCGTTAAAAAAGCAGATTGCCTTTAAAAAAGTGCTGTTTTTCTTTTAAAAAAAGATTTTCAAGCATTTTAGATCGTTTAAATCTTCAAAAAAGAAGCAATATTAATAAAAAAGAATAATAAAAAAATTTGTCGTTTTTTTGCTGTTTTTCGATTTAAAAGCAGATTAAAAACTTTTAAAAAAGTGCTGTTTTTTCTTTTTAAAAAAGCATTTTAAGCTTTTGGATCGTTGAAATCGTTTAAATAGAAACAAAAATTTAAAAAAACGAATAAAAAAAATTTCGTCGTTTTTTGCTGTTTTTTTGCGTTAAAACGCAGATTAAAACTCAAAAAAGTGCTGTTTTGCTAAAATAAGCTTTTTGGGATTTTAGATCGTTGAAATCGTTTTAAATAAACAATATTTAAAAAAAAACAAAAAATTAAAAAATTGTCGTTTTTGCCGTTTTACGCGTTAAAAAGCAGATTAAACTCAAAACGTGCTGTTTTTGCTAAAATAATCATTTTCAAGCATTTTTTTGATCGTTGAAATCGTTTTAAATAGGCGCAAAATTAATAAAAAAGAATTATTAAAAATTTGTCCCCATGCCGTTTTACGCGTTAAAAAGCAGAAAAGCTCAAAAAGTGCTGTTTTCTAAAAAAAAGCATTTTCAAGCATTTTGGTCGTTGAAATCGTTTTTAAAAAGAAGCAATATTAATAAAAAAAGAATAATAAAAAAATTTGTCGTTTTTATGCTGTTTTACGCGTTAAAACGCAGATTAAAGCTCAAAAAAGTGTTGTTTTGCTAAAATAATCATTTTTGGGATTTTTTGATCGTTGAAATCGTTTTAAATAGACGCAATATTAACAAAAACGAATAAAAATTTGCCCTTTTTTTGCTGTTTTTTCGCGTTAAAAAACCCGATTAAAACCCAAAAAGTCTGTTTTTTAAAATAATTTATTTTTTAAGCATTTTAGATCGGTCGTTCCCAAAAAGAAGCAATATTAATAAAAAAAGAATAATAAAAAAATTTGTTTGTGTTTATGCTGTTTTTTTCGCGTTAAAAGGGAGATTAAAGCTCAAAACGTACTGTTTTTTCTAAATTAATCATTTTCAACAGTTTTTTGTGTTAAAAAAAATTTTTAAAAAAAAAAAATTTTGTCTTTTTGGTTTTTTTGGGAAAACGAAAAAAATCCGCGTTTTAAAAAGGGTTTTTAACAAAGTTAAACGTTCCCAAAAAAAAATTTAAAAAAGAAAAAAAAAACGTTCTTTTTTTTTTTATTAAAAAAGAATTAAATCCTGCTGTTTTGCTAAAACCATTTTAAGCAAAAAGGTTTTTAAAAGGGAAATTTTAAAAAAAGAATTTAAAATTTTGTCCTTTTTTGGTTTTTTTTAAAACCCTTAAAAAATCTCGTGTGTTTTGCTAAAAGCATTTTCCCAAACCCTTAAAATTTTTTAAAAAAAAATTAAAAAAAATTAAAAACGCTTTTTTCTTAAAAAATTTGGGGTTTTGGGTTTTTTAAAAAATTTTTCCAAAAATTTTTCGTTTTTAAAAATTTCGTTTTAAAAAAAATTTTTGGGTTTTTTTTTAAAAAAAAAAAAACGTTTTAAAAAACCCCGGGGGGTTTTGAAAATAAATAAATTTTGGGGGGAAAAAAAAATTTAAATGGGTAAAAAAAAAAATTTTGTTTTTTTTTTCCCAAAACCCAAAAAATTTTTAAAAATTTTTGTTTAAAAATTTTTGGATTTTAAAACGTTTTTTTTTGGAAAAAAAAGGGGAATTTCCCCCGGTTTTTCTTTTTTAAAAGCAAAAAACCAAAAAGGGGTTTTAAAATAAAGATTTTTTTGAAATTTAAAAAAAAAATTAAAAAAACGTTAAAAAAAAATTTTTTTTTTTTAAAAACCAATTTTAAAAAAAATTTTTTTAAAAAATTTTTTAAATTTTCTGAACTTAAATAAAAAATTTAAAAAAAAAATTAAAAAAACGTTTTAGGGTTTTTTTAAAAAGGTTGCCAAAAGGGGTTTTTTAAAAAAATTTTTTTTTTAATCGTTAAAAAAAAAAAAAAAAAAAAAAAAATTTTTTTTTTTTGGTTAAAAAAAAAATAAAAAAAGGGGTTTTTTTCAAAATGTTTTTTAAATTTTTAAAGGGCAATAAAAATAAAAAAAAAAAAAAATTTTTTTTTTTGGGTTTTTTTTTAAAAAATTTAAAATTTTTTTAAAATTTTTTTTTTTTTGAAACCCAAAAAAAAAAAAAAAAAAAACCTTTGTCTTTTCTTTTACCGGGTTTAAAAAAAATTTAAAAAAATTTTTTAAAATTTAAATTTTAAACTTAAATGGAAATTTTAAAAAAAATATTTAAAAAAAGTTTTAAAAATTTTTCCCCCCTTTTTAGCTTAAAAGGGGGAAAAATTTTTTTAAAAAAAAAAAAATTTTAAAATTTTAAAATTTTAAAAAAAACAATATTAAAAAAAATTTTTAAAAATTTTTGTTTTAGCGTTTTAGTTAAAAGCCTTAAAAACCCTAAAAATTTTTTTTTAAAATTAATGAATTTAAATAAACTAATATAAAAAAACGAATAAAAACGTCGTTTTATAAGCTGTTTTACGCGTTAAAACGCAGATTAAAGCTCAAAACGTGTTGTTTGCTAAAATAATCATTTTCAAGCATTTTAGATCGTTGAAATCGTTCAAATAGACGCAATATTAACAAAAACGAATAATAAAAACTTGTCGTTTTTTTGCTGTTTTACGCGTTAAACGCAGATTAAAGCTCAAAACGTGCTGTTTTTTAAAATAATCATTTTCAAGCATTTTAGATCGTTGGGAATCGTTCAAATAGAAGCAATATTTAAAAAAAACGAATAATAAAAATTCGTCGTGTTTATGCTGTTTTACGCGTTAAAACGCAGATTAAAAACTCAAAACGTACTGTTTTGCTAAATTAATCATTTTCAAACATTTTAGATCGTTGAAATCGATCAAATAGACGCAATATTAATAAAAACGAATAATAAAAAATTTCGTCGTTTTATGCTGTTTTACGCGTTAAAACGCAGATTAAAGTCAACGTGCTGTTTTGCTAAAATAAGCATTTTCAAGCATTTTAGATCGTTGAAATCGTTCAAATAGAAGCAATATTAATAAAAAACGAATAATAAAAATTCGTCGTTTTTATGCGTTTTACGCATTAAAACGCAGATTAAAGCTCAAAACGTGCTGTTTTGCTAAAAATAATCATTTCAAGCATTTTAGATCGTTGAAATCGTTCAAATAGATCGCAATATTAATAAAAACGAATAATAAAAATTTGCGTTTTTATGCTGTTTTACGCGTTAAACGCAGATAAAGCTCAAAACGTGCTGTTTTGCTAAAATAAAACATTTTCAAGCATTGTATATCGTTGAAATCGTTCAAATAGAAGCAATATTAAAAAAAAAACGAATAATAAAAATTTGTCGTTTTTATGCTGTTTTACGCGTTAAAACGCAGATTAAAAGCTCAAAACGTGCTGTTTTGCTAAAATAAGCATTTTCAAGCATTTTAGATCGTTGAAATCGTTCAAATAGAACAATATTAATAAAAACGAATAATAAAAATTCGTCGTTTATGCTGTTTTACGCGTTAAAACGCAGATTAAGCTCAAAACGTGCTGTTTTGCTAAAATCATCATTTTCAAGCATTTTAGATCGTTGAAATCGTTCAAATAGACGCAATATTAATAAAAAAAGTATAAAAATTTCGTCCTTTATGCTGTTTACGCTTAAAAAGCAGATTAAAAGCTCAAATCGTGCTTGTTTTGCTAAAATAAAGCATTTTCAAACATTTTAGATCGTTGAAATCGTTTAAATAGAAGCTAATATTATAAAACGAATAATAAAAAATTCGTCGTTTTTATGCTGTTTTACGCGTTAAAACGCAGATTAAAAGCTCAAAACGTGTTGTTTTGCTAAAATAATCATTTTTCAAGCATTTTAGATCGTTGAAATCGTTCAAAAGACGCAATATTAACAAAAACGAATAATAAAAATTTCGTCGTTTTTATCCTGTTTTACGCGTTAAAACGCAGATTAAAACTCAAAACGTGCTGTTTTGTTAAAATAATCATTTTTCAAGCATTTTAGATAAGTGAAATCGTTCAAATAGAAGCAATATTAATAAAAACGAATAATAAAAAATTCGTCGGTTTATGCTGTTTTACGCGTTAAAACGCAGATGAAAACTCAAAACGTGCTGTTTTGCTAAAATAATCATTTTCAAGCATTTTAGATCGTTGAAATCGTTCAAATAGACGCAATAAATAAAAAACGAATAATAAAAATTTCGTCGTTTTATGCTGTTTTACGCGTTAAAACGCAGATTAAAAGCTCAAAACGTGCTGTTTTGCTAAAAATAAGTATTTTCAAGCATTTTAGATCGTTGAAATCGTTCAAATAGAAGCAATATTAATAAAAAACGAATAATAAAATCGTCGTTTTTATGCTGTTTTACGCTTAAAACGCAGATTAAAACTCAAAAACGTGCTGTTTTGCTAAATTAATCATTTTCAAGCATTTTAGATCGTTGAAATCGATCAAATAGACGCAATATAATAAAAACGAATAATAAAATTTCGTCGTTTTTATGTGTTTTACGCGTTAAAACGCAGATTAAAGCTCAAAACGTGCTGTTTTGCTAAAATAAGCATTTTCAAGCATTTAGATCGTTGAAATCGTTCAAATAGAAGCAATATTAATAAAAAACGAATAATAAAAATTCGTCGTTTTATGCTGTTTTACGCATTAAAACGCAGATTAAAGCTCAAAACGTGCTGTTTTGCTAAAATAAGCATTTTCAGCATTGTAGATCGTTGAAATCGTTCAAATAGAAGCAATATTAATAAAAACGAATAATAAAAATTTCGTCGTTTTATGCTGTTTTACGCGTTAAAACGCAGATTAAAGCTCAAAACGTGCTGTTTTGCTAAAATAAGCATTTTCAAGCATTTTAGATCGTTGAAATCGTTCAAATAGAAGCAATATTAATAAAAACGAATAATAAAAATTCGTCGTCTTTATGCTTGTTTTACGCGTTAAAACGCAGATTAAAAGCTCAAAACGTGCTGTTTTAGCAAAATAATCATTTTCAAGCATTTTTAGATCGTTGAAATCGCAAATGAACGCAATATTAATAAACAACGAATTATAAAAATTCGTCCTTTTATGCTGTTTTACGCGTTAAAACGCAGATTAAAGCTCAAAACGTGCTGTTTTGCTAAAATAAGCATTTTCAAGCATTTTAGATCGTTGAAATCGTTTAAATAGAAGCAATATTAATAAAAACGAATAATAAAAATTCGTCGTTTTATGCTGTTTTACGCGTTAAAACGCAGATTAAAGCTCAAAACGTGTTGTTTTGCTAAAATAATCATTTTCAAGCATTTTAGATCGTTGAAATCGTTCAAATAGACGCAATATTAACAAAAAACGAATAATAAAAATTTCGTCGTTTTATGCTGTTTTACGCGTTAAAACGCAGATTAAAGCTCAAAACGTGCTGTTTTGTTAAAATAATCATTTTCAAGCATTTTAGATCGTTGAAATCGTTCAAATAGAACAATATAATAAACGAATAATAAAAAATTCGTCGTGTTTATGCTGTTTTACGCGTTAAAACGCAGATTAAAGCTCAAAACGTGCTGTTTTGCTAAATTAATCATTTTCAAGCATTTTAGATCGTTGAAATCGATCAAATAGACGCAATATTAATAAAAACGAATAATAAAAATTTCGTCGTTTTTATGCTGTTTTACGCGTTAAAACGCAGATTAAAGCTCAACGTGCTGTTTTGCTAAAATAAGCATTTTCAAGCATTTTAGATCGTTGAAATCGTTCAAATAGAGCAATATTAATAAAAACGAATAATAAAAATTCGTCGTTTTTATGCTGTTTTACGCATTAAAACGCAGATTAAAGCTCAAAACGTGCTGTTTTGCTAAAATAATCATTTTCAAGCATTTTAGATCGTTGAAATCGTTCAAATAGACGCAATATTAATAAAAACGAATAATAAAATTTCGTCGTTTTTATGCTGTTTTACGCGTTAAAACGCAGATTAAAGCTCAAAACGTGCTGTTTTGCTAAAATAAACATTTTCATGCATTTTAGATCGTTGAAATCGTTCAAATAGAAGCAATATTAATAAAAACGATAATAAAAATTCGTCGTTTTTATCCTGTTTTACGCGTTAAAACGCAGATTAAACTCAAAACGTGCTGTTTTGCTAAAATAAGCATTTTCAAGCATTTTAGATCGTTGAAATCGTTCAAATAGACGCAATATTAACAAAACGAATAATAAAAATTTCGTCGTTTTATCCTGTTTTACGCGTTAAAACGCAGATTAAAACTCAAAACGTGCTGTTTTGTAAAATAATCATTTTCAAGCATTTTAGATCGTTGAAATCGTTCAAATAGAAGCAATATTAATAAAAACGAATAATAAAAATTCGTCGGTTTATGCTGTTTTACGCGTTAAAACGCAGATGAAAACTCAAACGTGCTGTTTTGCTAAAATAATCATTTTCAAGCATTTTAGATCGTTGAAATCGTTCAAATAGACGCAATATTAATAAAAAAGAATAATAAAAATTTCGTCGTTTTATGCTGTTTTACGCGTTAAAACGCAGATTAAGCTCAAAACGTGCTGTTTTGCTAAAATAAACATTTTCAAGCATTTTTGGTCGTTGAAATCGTTCAAATAGAAGCAATATTAATAAAAAAAAGAATAATAAAAATTCGTCGTTTTTATCCTGTTTTACGCGTTAAAACGCAGATTAAAACTCAAAACGTGCTGTTTTGTTAAAATAATCATTTTCAAGCATTTTAGATCGTTGAAATCGTTCAAATAGAAGCAAATTAATAAAAACGAATAATAAAAAATTCGTCGGGTTTATGCTGTTTTACGCGTTAAAACGCAGATGAAAACCAAAACGTGCTGTTTTGCTAAAATAATCATTTTCCGCATTTTAGATCGTTGAAATCGTTCAAATAGACGCAATATTAATAAAACGAATAATAAAAAATTTTGTCGTTTTTATGCTGTTTTACGCGTTAAAACGCAGATTAAAGCTCAAAACGTGCTGTTTTGCTAAAATAAGTATTTTCAAGCATTTTAGATCGTTTAAATCGTTCAAATAGAAGCAATATTACAAAAAAAGAATAATAAAAATCGTCGTTTTTTTGCTGTTTTCGCGTTAAAACGCAGATTAAAGCTCAAAACGTGCTGTTTTGCTAAATTAATCATTTTCAAGCATTTTAGATCGTTGAAATCGATCAAATAGACGCAATATTAATAAAAACGAATAATAAAAATTTCGTCGTTTTTATGTTTTACGCGTTAAAACGCGATTAAAGCTCAAAACGTGCTGTTTTGCTAAAATAAGCATTTTCAAGCATTTTTGATCGTTGAAATCGTTCAAATAGAAGCAATATTAATAAAAAAAGAATAATAAAAATTCGTCGTTTTTATGCTGTTTTACGCATTAAAACGCAGATTAAAACTCAAAAAAGTGCTGTTTTGCTAAAATAAGCATTTTCAAGCATTGGGAGATCGTTGAAATCGTTCAAATAGAAGCATATTAATAAAAACGAATAATAAAAATTTCGTCGTTTTTATTGTTTTACGCGTTTAAAAAGCAGATTAAACTCAAAACGTGCTGTTTTGCTAAAATAAAATTTTAAGCATTTTAGATCGTTGAAATCGTTCAAATAGAAGCAATATTAATAAAACGAATAATAAAAATTCGTCGTCTTTATGCTGTTTTTTCGCGTTAAAACCGATTAAACTCAAAACGTGCTGTTTGCTAAATAATCATTTTCAGCATTTTAGATCGTTGAAATCGTTCAAATAGACCCAAAATTAATAAACCGATAAATTCGTCCATGCTGTTTTGCGTTAAAACGCAGATTAAAACTCAAAACGTGCTTTTTTTTTTTTTAAAAAAAAGAGGAAAAAAAAAACCCTTTTTTTTTTTCCCAAAAAATTTTTTTTCCCCCGGGAAAAAAAAAAAAAAAAATTTTGTTGTTTTTTTTAAAAAATTTTTTAAAAAAAAAAAAAAAAATTTTTTTTTTTTTTAAAAATTTTTTTTTTAAAAAAAAATTTTTTAAAAAAAATTTTTTAAAAAAAAAAAATCGGTTTTTTTTTTTAAAAAAAAAAAAAAATTTTGGTTTTTGTTTTTAACCTTTAAAAAAAAAAGGAAAATTTTTTAAAAAAAAAACCTTTTTAAAAATTTTCGTTTTAAAAAAAAAAAAAAGGGTTTTAAAAAAAAAATTTTTTTTTTTAAAAAAAAACCCCAAAATTTTTTTTCCCTTTTTTAAAAAAATTTTAAAAAAAAATTAAAAAAGTTTTTAGGGGTTTTTAAAAAAAAAAAAAAATTTTTTTTTGTTTTTAAAAAAACCCCCCCTTTTTTTTTTTTTCAAAAAATTAAAAAAGTTTTAAAATTTTTTTAAAGGAAAATTTTTAAAAAAAAAAAAAAAATTTTTTTTTTTTTAAATTTTAAAAAAAATTTTTTTGTTAAAAATTTTTTAAAAAAAAAAAAATTTTTTTTTTTAAAACCCCTTTTTTTTTTAAAAAAAAAAAAAAAATTTTCCCAAAAATTTTTTTTTTAAAAAAAAAATCCCCCAAAAAAAAAAAAAAAACCCCTTTTTTTTTCCTTTAAAATTTTTTTTTTAAAAAAAAAAAAAAAAAAAAATTTTTTTTTAAAAATTTTTTTAAAAAGGTTTTAAATCCCAAAAAAAAAAAAAAAAAAAAAAATTTTTCGTTTTAAAATTTTTTAACCCCAAAAAAAAAAAGAAAAAAATTTTTTTTTAAAAAATTTTTTTTAAAAAGGGGGGAACCAAAAGGGTTTTTTAAAAAAAAAATTTTAAAAAATTTTTTTTTAAAGGGTTTTTTTGGAAAAAAAAAAAAAAAAAATTTTTTTTTTTAAATTTTCCTTTTTAAAATTTTTTTTAAAAAATTTTTTTTTAAAAAAATTAAAAAAAATTTTAAAAATTTTTTTTTTTTGGAAATTTTTAAAAAAGGGTTTAAAAAAACCCCTTTTTTTTTTTTTTAAAAAAAATTTTTTTTTTTCCCCCTTTTAAAAAAAATTTTAAAAAAAAAAAAATTTTAAAAAAACCTTTTTTTTAAAAAAAAAAAAAAAAATTTTTTTTTTTTAAAAAAGGGTTTTAAAAAAGGGGGTTTTTTTTAAAAAAACCTTTTTTAAAAAAAAAAAAAAGGGGGTTTTTTTTAAAAAATTTAAAAAAATTTTTTTAAAATTTTTTGCAAAAAACCCTTTAAACCCCAAAATTTTTTTTTTTTCCCAAATTTTTCGGGAAAAAAAACCTTTAAAAAATTTTTTTTTTTAAAATTTGGGGTTTTTTTCCAAAAAAAAAAAAAACTTTTTTGGAAAAAAATTTTTTCGTTTTTAGACTTAAAAAAAAAAAAAAAATTTTTTAAAAAAAAATTTTTTTAAAAAAAAAAAAAAAACGGTTTTCCAAATTAAATTTTAAAAAAATTTTTTTTAAAAAAAAAATTTTAAAAAATTTAAAAATTTAAAAAAAAATTTTTTTTAAAAAAAATTTTTTTTTTTTTTAAAAAAAAAAGGGGGGCAAAAAAATTTTCCGGGGTTTTTTTTAAATTTTTTTAAAAAAATCCAAAAAAAAAAAAATTTTTTTAAAAAAAAAAACCCCCGGTTTTTTTTTCCCCCCCCAAAAAAAATTTTTTTCCAAAAGGTTTTTTTTAAAAAAGGGAAAAAAAAAAAAAAAAAAAATTTTTTTTTTTTTTTTTTTTGGTTTTAAAATTTTTGGGGGAAAAAAATTTAAAAAAATTTTTCAAAAAAATTTTTTTTAAAAAAAAATAAAAAAAAAAAAAAAATTTTTTTAAAAAAATTTTTTAAAAGGTTTTTTTTTTGGTTTTAAAAAATTTTTTCCAAAATTTTTGGTTTTTAAAAAAAAAAATTTAAAAAAAAAAATTTTGGAAAAAAAAAAAACCCAAAAAAAAAATTTTTTTTTTTTAAAAAAATTTAAAAACCCGGGGTTTTTTTAAAAAAAAAATTTTAAAAAAAATTTAAAAAAATTTTTTTTTTTTAAAAAAGGTTAAAAAAAGGGTTTTTTTTGGGGGTTTTAAAAAAAAAAATTTTTTTTAAAAAAAAATTTTTTAAAAAAAAAAAACCAAAAAAAAGAATTTTTTTAAAAAAAAAATTTTTTTTTTTTTTTTAAATTTTTTAAAGGGGATTTTTTTAAAAAATTTTTTTTAAGCAATTTTAAAAAAAAATTTTTAAAAAGGGGGCCCCCCTTAAAAAAAAATTTTTTTTTTTTTTTAAAAAAAAAAATTTTTTCCCTTTTTTTAAAAAAATTTTTTAAAAAAAAAAAATTTTGTTTTTTTTTTTAAAAAAAAGAAAAAAACCCGGGGTTTTTTTTTTTTTAAAAAAAAATTTAAAAAATTTTTTTTTTTTAAAACAAATTTTAAAATTAAAAAAAAACCGGGAAATTTTTTAAAAAAAAAAA
>NW_027047242.1:0-16267 GCF_025399875.1 Dalotia coriaria
ACGTTTGCATCTAAAATGCTTGAAAAAAGCTTATTTTAGCAAAACAGCACGTTTTGAGCTTTAATCGGTTTTTTAACCCTAAAAAAACATAAAAAAGACAATTTTTATTTTCGTTTTTTTTTAATATTTGGGTTCTCTTTTTAACGATTTCAACGATCTAAAATGTTTGAAAATGCTTATTTTTTAAAAAACAGCACGTTTTGAGCTTTAATCTGCGTTTAACTCGTAAAACATCATAAAAAAGATGAATTTTTTTTTTATTCGTTTTTAATAAATTTATTCTATTTGAACATTTCAACGATTAAAAAGCTTGAAAATGCTTATTTTAGCAAAACAGCACGTTTGAGCTTTTTAAACTGCGTTTTAACGCGGAAAAAATAAAAAAGACGGGAAAATTTTTTTTTATTCGTTTTTAAATTTAAAATTGCGTCTTTTGAACGATTGCAACGATCCAAAATGCTTGGAAAAAGCTTATTTTAAACAGCACGTTTTGAGCTTTTAATTTCGTTTTAAGCGTAAAACAACATAAAACGACAAAATTTTTAAATTTTTCTTTTTTTAAAATTTTCTTCTTTTGAAAAATTTCAACGATCCCAAAATGCTTGAAAATGCTTTTTTAACAAAACAGCACGTTTTGAGCTTTTTAAACTGCGTTTTTAAATCTAAAAAAAGCATAAAAAACGATAAATTTTTATTATTCGTTTTTATTAATATTGCTTCTTTTGAACGTTTTTAACGATCTAAAATGCTTGAAAATGCTTATTTTAGCCGGGACGTTTTTAGCTTTTTAAACTGCGTTTTTTAAAGCGTAAAAAAACATAAAAAAGACGGGTTTTTTTTTTTTCGTTTTTTTTTAATAATGCGTCTATTTGAACGATTTCAACGATCTAAAATGCTTGAAAATGCTTATTTTTTGGCAAAACAGCACGTTTTGAGCTTTAATCTGCGTTTTAACGCGTAAAACAACATAAAAAACGGAAATTTTTAAATTTTTCGTTTTTTATTAATATTGCGTCTATTTGAGCGATTTCAACGATCAAAAAAGCTTGAAAAAGCTTATTTTTGCAAAACAGCACGTTTTGAACTTTTAATCTGCGTTTTTAAAGCGTAAAAGAGCATAAAAATGACGAATTTTTTTTCCCCTTTTTTTTAATATTTTTTCTATTTAAAGTTTCAACGATCTAAAATGCTTGAAAATGCTTATTTTAGCAAAACAACACGTTTTTAGCTTTAATCTGCGTTTTAACGCGTAAAAAAGCATAAAAAAGACGAAATTTTTTTATTCGTTTTTATTAATATTGCGTCTATTTTGGGAAAATTTCCCCGATTAAAAAGCGAAAAAAGCTTTTTTAGCAAAACAGCACGTTTTGAGCTTTTTCTGCGTTTTTCGCGTAAAAAAACCCCCAAAAACGACGGGTTTTTTTTTTTTCGTTTTTTTTTTTATTTTCGTCTATTTGGGAAAGATTTCAGCGATCTAAAATGCTTGAAAATGCTTATTTTAGCAAAACAGCACGTTTGAAAATTTAATCTGCGTTTTTAAAGCCTAAAACAACATAAAAACGACGAAATTTTTTTTATTCGTTTTTTTTTAATATTGCTTCTATTTGAAACGATTTTTAACGATCTAAAATGTTTAAAAAAAATGCTTTTTTTTTAGCAAAACAGCACGTTTTTTAGCTTTAATCTGCGTTTTTTAAAGCGTAAAAAAACCATAAAAGACAAAATTTTTATTATTCGTTTTTTTTTAAAAATTGCTTCTATTTGAACGATTTCCGTCTAAAAAAAGCGAAAATGCTTATTTTAGCAAAACAGCACGTTTTGAGCTTTTTAAACGCGAAAAGCGTAAAACATCATAAAAACGACGAAATTTTTATTATTCGCTTTTTTTAATTTTTTGCTTCTATTTGAACGATTTCAACGATCTAAAAAAAGCTTGAAAATGCTTATTTTTAGCAAAAAAGCACGTTTTTAGCTTTAATCTGCGTTTTTAAAGCGTAAAAAAGCATAAAAAAGACGAATTTTTATTATTCGTTTTTATTTTTCTTCTATTTGAACGATTTCAACGATCCAAAAAAAGCGAAAATGCTTATTTTAGCAAAAAAGCACGTTTTTGAGGGTTTAATCTGCGTTTTAACGCGTAAAAAAGCATAAAACGACGAAATTTTTAAATTTTTCGTTTTTATTAATATTCGTCCCATTTGAACGTTTCAACGATCTAAATGCGAAAATGCTTATTTTAGCAAAACAGCACGTTTTGAGCTTTAATCTGCGTTTTAACGCGTAAAACAGCATAAAAACGACGAATTTTTATTATTCGTTTTATTAATATTGCGTCTATTTGAACGATTTCAACGATCTAAAATACTTGAAAATGCTTATTTAGTAAAACAGCACGTTTTGAGCTTTAATCAGCGTTTTAGCGCGTAAAACAGCATAAAAACGGCAGAGAATTTTTATTATTTTGTTTTTTTATTATGTACGTCTATTTGAACGATTTCAGCGATCACAAAATGCTTGAAAGAATAGCATTTTTAGCAAAACAGCACGTTTGAGCTTTAATCTGCGTTTTAACGCGTAAAACAGCATAAAAACGACGAATTTTTATTATTCGTTTTTTATTAATATTGCTTCTGTATTTGAACGATTTCAACGATCTAAAATGCTTGAAAATGCTTATTTTAGCAAAACAGCACGTTTTGGCTTTAATCTGCGTTTTAACGCGTAAAACATCATAAAAACGACAGGAATTTTTTATTATACGCTTTTTTATTATGTGCTTCTATTTGAACGATTTCAACGATCTAAAATGCTTGAAAATGCTTATTTTAGCAAAACAGCGTTTGAGCTTTTAATCTGCGTTTAACGTAAACAGCATAAAACGACGAATTTTTATTATTCGTTTTATTAATATTGCGTCTATTTGAACGATTTCCAGCGATCTAAAATGCTTGAAAATGCTTATTTTTAGCAAAACAGCACGTTTTGAGCTTTAATCACGTTTTAACGCGTAAAACAGCATAAAAGAAGCGACGAATTTTTTATTATTCGTTTTTTATTGTTGCTTCTGTTTAGACGATTTCAGCGATCTAAAATGCTTGAAAATGCTTATTTTAGCAAAACAGCACGTTTTGAGCGTTATTCTGCGTTTTAACGCGTAAAACAGCATAAAACGACAGAATTTTTATTATTCGTTTTTTATTAATATTGCGTCTATTTGAGCGATTTCAGCGATCTAAAATGCTTGAAAATGCTTATTTAGCAAAACAGCACGTTTTGAGCTTTAATCTGCGTTTAACGCGTAAAGAGCATAAAAATGACGAATTTTTTATTATTCGTTTTTATTATCTGCTTCTATTTAAACGATTTCAACGATCTAAAATGCTTGAAAATGCTTATTTTAGCAAAACAGTTTTGAGCTTTTAATCTGCGTTTAGCGTAAAACTGTATAAAACGACAGAAATTTTTATTATTAGATTTTATTAATATTCTTCTATTTAAACGATTTCAACGATCAAAATGCTTGAAAATGCTTATTTTAGCAAAACAGCACGTTTTGAGCTTTAATCTGCGTTTTAGCAGCGTAAAACAACATAAAACGACCGGTGCAGTATTCGTTTTTATTAATATTGCGTCTATTTGAACGATTTCAACGATCTAAAATGCTTGAGAAATGCTTATTTTAGCAAAATAGCACGTTTGAGCTTTAATCTGCGTTTTAACGCGTAAAACAACATAAAACGACGAATTTTTATTGTTCGTTTTTTATTATGTGCTTCTATTTGAACGATTTCAACGAAATAAAATGCTTGAAAATGCATATTTTAGCAAAAAAGCACGTTTTGAGCTTTAATCTGCGTTTTAACGCGTAAAACAACATAAAAACGACGAATTTTTATTATTCGTTTTTATTAATATTGCTTCTATTTGAGGAACGATTTTCAACGATCTAAAATGCTTGAAAATGCTTATTTTAGCAAAACAGCACGTTTGAGCTAATCTGCGTTTTTAACGCGTAAAACATCATAAAACGACGAAATTTTTATTATTCGCTTTTTATTAATAGCCTACTATTTGGTGAAATTTCAACGATCGCAAATGCTTGAAAATGCTTATTTTAGCAAAACAGCACGATTTGAGCTTTAATCTGCGCGTTTTAACTCGTAAAACAGCATAAAACGGCAGAAATTTTATTATTCGTTTTTATTAATATTGCGTCATTTGAACGGTTCAACGATCTAAAATGCTTGAAAATGCTTATTTAGCAAAACAGCACGTTTTGAGCTTTATTCTGCGTTTTAACGCGGCTAAAACAGCATAAAACGACGAAATTTTTATTATTCGTTTTTATTTTTATTGCGTCTATTTGAACGATTTCAACGGTCTAAAATGCTTGAAAATGCTTATTTTAGCAAAACACCACGTTTTTGAGCTTTAATCTGCGTTTTTTAACGTAAAACAGCATAAAACGACGAATTTTTATTATTCGTTTTTATTAATATTACTTCTATTTGAACGATTTCAACCATCTAAAATGCTTGAAAATGCTTATTTTAGCAAAACAGCACGTTTGAGCTTTAATCTGCGTTTTAACGCGTAAAACGCTTATAAAACGACGAAATTTTATTATTCGTTTTTATTAATATTGCGTCTATTTAGACGTTTAAACGATCGTCTTGAAAATGCTTATTTTAGCAAAACAGCACGTTTGAGCTTTAATCTACTTTTAACGTAAAACAACATAAAAACGGCGAATTTTTTTGTCATTGTTTTTATTAATATTTGAAAACATATTTGAACGATTTCAACGATCTAAAATGTTTGAAAATGCTTATTTTAACAAAACAGCGCGTTTTGAGCTTTAATCTGCGTTTTAGCTCGTAAAACAGCATAAAACGACGAATTTTTTTATTATTCGTTTTTTATTAATATTCCTTCTATTTGAACGATTTCAACGATCTAAAATGCTTGAAAATGCTTATTTTAGCAAAACAGCACGTTTTGAGCTTTAATCTGCGTTTTAACGCGTAAAACAGCATAAAAACGACGAATTTTTTATTATTCGTTTTTTATTATTATTGCGCGTCTGTTGAACGATTTCAGCGATCTAAAAATGCTTGAAAATGCTTATTTTAGCAAAACAGCGTTTGAGCTTTAATCTGCACGTTTTAACGCGTAAAACAGCATAAAAATGACGAATTTTTATTATTCATTTTTTTATTAATATTGCTTCTATTTAAACGATTTCAACGATCTAAAATGCTTGAAAATACTTATTTTAGCAAAACAGCACGTTTTGAGCTTTAATCTGCGTTTAACGTAAAACAACATAAAACGACGAATTTTTATTATTCGTTTTTATTAATATTGCTTCTATTTGAAAGGAACGACTTCAGCGATTTAAAATGGCAGAAATGCTTATTTTAGCAAAACGGCGCGATTTGAGCTTTAATCTGCGTTTTAACACGTAAAACAGCATAAAACGACGAAATTTTTATTATTCGTTTTTGTAATATTGCGTCTATTTGAACGGTTCAACGATCTAAAATGCTTGAAAATGCTTATTTTAGCAAAACGGCACGTTTGAGCTTTATTCTGCGCGTTTTAGCGCGTAAAACAGCATAAAACGACAGAAATTTTTATTATTCTTTTTATTTTATTGCGTCTATTTGAGACGATTTCAGCGATCTAAAATGCTTGAAAATGCTTATTTTAGCAAAACAGCGCGTTTTGAGCTTTAATCTGCGTTTTTTAACGTAACAAAACAGCATAAAAACATTAAGGAATTTTATTATTCGTTTTTTTATTAATATTGCTTCTATTTGAACGATTTCCAACGATCTAAAATGGCGAAAATGCTTATTTTGTAAGAGCAGCACGTTTTGGGCTTTAATCTGCGTTTTAGCGCGTAAACAGCATAAAACGACGAATTTTTATTATTCGTTTTTATTAATATTGCGTCTGTTGAACGGTGATTTCCAACGATCTAAAATACTTGAAAATGCTTATTTTAGCAAAACAGCACGTTTTGAGCTTTAATCCAGCACAACGCGTAAAACAGCATAAAACGACGAAATTTTTATTATTTTGTTTTTTTAGTAATATTGCGTCTATTTGAACGATTTCAACGATCTAAAATGTAGAAAATGCTTATTTTTAGCAAAACAGCACGTTTGAGGTAATCTGCGTTTTAACGCGTAAAACAGCATAAAAACGGCGATTTTTATTTATTCGTTTTATTAATATTGCTTCTGTTTGAACGATTTCAGCGATCTAAAATAGCAGAAAATGCTTATTTTAGCAAACGGCACGTTTTGAGGCTTTAATCTGCGTTTTTAACGCGTAAAACATCATAAAACGACGAAATTTTTATTATTCGCTTTTATTAATATTTGCTTCTATTTGAACGATTTCAACGATCTAAAATGCTTGAAAATACTTATTTAGCAAAACAGCATGTTTTGAGCTTTTAATCTGCGTTTTAACGCGTAAAACGACAGCATAAAAACGACGGGTACATTATTCGTTTTTATTAATATTGCTTCTATTTGAACGATTTCAGCGATCACAAAATGTTTGAAAATGCTTATTTTAGCAAAACAGCACGTTTTGAGCTTTAATCTGCGTTTTAACGCGTAAAACAGCAAAACGACGAAATTTTTATTATTCGTTTTTTATTAATATTGCGTCTATTTGAACGGTTCAGCGATGATAGCAGAAAATGCTTATTTTAGCAGCTAAACAGCACGTTTTGAGCTAATCTGCGTTTTAACGCGTAAAACAGCATAAAAATGACGGGTACATTATTCGTTTTTTATTAATATTTAGCTTCTGTTGAACGGTTCAGCGATCCTAAAATGCTTGAAAATGCTTATTTTAGCAAAACAGCACGTTTTGAGCTTTTAATCTGCGTTTTAACGCGTAAAACAGCATAAAAACGACGAAATTTTTATTATTTGGTTTTTATTAATATTGCGTCTATTTGAACGATTTCCAGCGATCTAAAAGATAGCGAAATGCTTTATTTAGCAAAACAGCACGTTTTGTGCTTTAATCTGCGTTTTAACGCGTAAAACAGCATAAAATACAGAAATTTTATATTAATCGTTTTTATTTTTATTGCGTCTATTGAACGATTTCAACGATCTAAAACTGAAATCTTATTTTAGCAAAAACAGCACGTTTTGGCTTTAATCTGCGTTTTTAAGCGTATAACGCATAAAACGATTTTTATTATTGTTTTATATTAATATTTAGCTCTATTTGAACGATTTCAATCGATTTAAAATGCTTGAAAATGCTTATTTAGCAAAACAGCACGATTTTTTTAATCTGCGTTTTAACGCGTAAAACACATAAAACGACAAATTTAATTGTTTTTACAATATGCGTCTATTTGAACGATTTCAACGATCTAAAATGCTTGAAAATGCTATTTAGCAAAACAGCAAGTTTTGAGCTTTTTCTGACGTTTTAACGCGTAAACAGCATAAAACGACGAAATTTTATTATTCGTTTTATTTTAGCTCATTTGAACGATTTATGATTAAAATGCTTGAAAATGCTTATTTTAGCAAAACAGTACGTTTTAGCTTTAATTGCGTTTTACGCGTAAAACAGCATAAAACGAAATTTTTATATTCGTTTTTTATTAAAATAGCTCTTTGAAGCGATTTCAACGTTTAAAATGCTTGAAAATGCTTATTTTAGCAAAACAGCACGTTTTGAGCTTTTATCTGCGTTTTACGCGTAAAACAGCATAAAAACGACAAAATTTTTATTATTCGTTTTTATTTTATATTGCGTCTATTTTAGTTTCAACGATCTAAAAAAACTGCTTAAAGCAAAAAGTAGTTTTGATTTTTTAATCTGCAATTTAACGCGTTAAACAGCATAAAAGACGAATTTTTATTATTCGTTTTTATTAATATTGCTTCTATTTGAACTTTCAACGATCTAAAAATGCTTGAAAATGCTTATTTTAGCAAAACAGCACGTTTGAGCTTTTAATCGTTTAACGCGTAAAACGAAACATAAAAACAGCGAATTTTTATTATTCGTTTTTTATTAATATTGCTTCTATTTGAACGATTTCCCAGCGATCTAAAATGTTTGAAAAATGCTTATTTTAACAAAACAGCACGTTTTGAGCTTTAATCTGCGTTTTAACTCGTGAGCGGCATAAAACGACGAATTTTTTTATTATTCGTTTTTATTAATATTGATTCTATTTGAACGATTTCAAGCGATCGTCTTGAAAATGCTTATTTTAGCAAAACAGCGTTTTGAGCACAATCTGCGTTTTAACGCGTAAAAACAACATAAAAACGACAATTTTTTATTATTCGTTTTTATTAATATTAGCTTCTATTTGAAAAGAAAGAAGGAACTTGATTTCAACACGATAAGTAGCGAAAATGCTTGTTACCCAGCAAAACAGCACGTTTTGAGCTTTAATCACGTTTTAACGCCAACCAACATAAAAACGACAGAATTTTTTATTTATTCGTTTTTATTAATGCGTCTATTTGAACGATTTCTAACGATCCTAAATGCTTGAAAATGCTTATTTAGCAAAACAGCACGTTTGAGCTTTTAATCTGCGTTTTAGCGCGTAAAACAGCATAAAACGGCGAATTTTTTTATTATTCGTTTTTTATTAATATTGCTTCCTGTTGAACGATTTCAACGATCTAAAATGCTTGAAAATGTATTTTAGCAAAACAGCGCGTTTTGAGCTTTAATCTGCGTTTTAACGCGCCGAAGCAACAAAACGACGAAAATTTTTGTTATTCGTTTTTATTAATATTGCGTCTGTTTGAACGGTTCAACGATCTAAAATGCTTGAAAATGCTTATTTTAGCAAAACAGCGCGTTTTGAGCTTTAATCTGCGTTTTAACGCGTAAAGGCAGCATAAAACGGCGAATTTTTATTATTCGTTTTTTATTAATATTGCTTCTATTTGAACGATTTCAACGATCTGAAATGTTTGAAAGTACTTATTTTAACAAAACAGCACGTTTTGAGCTTTAATCTGCCGTTTAACTCGTAGCATAAAAACGACAGGTACATTATTCGTTTTTTATTATGTCCGATTCTATTTGAACGATTTCAGCGATCTAAAATGCGCGAAAATGCTTATTTTTGCAAAACAGCGTTTTGAGCTTTAATCTGCGTTTAACGCGTAAAACAGCATAAAAACGACGGGTACATTATTCGTTTTTATTAATATTGCGCGTCTATTCGAACGATTTCAGCGATCTATAATGCTTGAAAATGCTTATTTTTAGCGAAACAGCACGTTTTGAGCTGTCAAGCGTTTTAACGCGTAAAACAGCATAAAACGGCAGAATTTTTATTGTTGTTTTTTATTAATGTGCGTCTATTTGAACGATTTCAGCGATCTAAAATGCTTTGAAAATACTTATTTAGCAAAACAACGTTTTGAGCTTTAATCTGCGTTTTAACGCATTAAAACAACATAAAACGACGATTTTTATTGTTCGTTTTTTTATTAATATTAGCTTCTGTTGAACGATTTTCCAGCGATCTACCATTAGCGAAAATGCTTATTTTGTAAAACAGCACGTTTTGAGGCTTTAATCTGCGTTTTAACGCGTAAAACAGCATAAAACGACGAATTTTTGATATTATTCGTTTTATTATTCTGCGTCTAATTTTGAACGATTTTCCAGCGATACAAATGCTTGAAAATGCTTATTTTAGCAAAACAGCTCGTTTTGAGCTTTTAATCTGCGATTTTAACGCGTAAAACAGCATAAAACGTCAGATTTTTTATTATTCGTTTTTTATTAATATTGCTTCTATTTGAACGATTTCAGCGATCTAAAATGTTTGAAAATGCTTGTTTAACAAAACAGCACGTTTTGAGCTTTTAATCTGCGTTTTTAACGTAAAGGCAACATACAAAACGACGAAATTTTTATTCGTTTTTTACTATTTGCGTCTGTTGAACGATTTTAACGATCACAAAGCGAAAATGCTTATTTTAGCAAAACAAAACGTTTTGAGCTTTAATCTGCGTTTAGCGTAAACAGCATAAAACGACGAATTTTTTATTATTCGTTTTTATTAATATTGCTTCTATTTGAACGATTTCAACGATTTAAAATGCTTGAAAATACTTATTTTATAAAACAGCACGATTTGAGCTTTAATCTGCGTTTTAACGCGTAAAACAGCATAAAACGACGAAATTTACATTATTCGTTTTTTTTATTAATATTACGTCTATTTGAACGATTTCAACGATCTAAAATGCTTGAAAACGCTTATTTTAGCAAAACAGCACGTTTGAGCTTTTATTCTGCGTTTTAGCGCGTAAAACAGCATAAAAACGGCAGAAATTTTTTATTATTCGTTTTTTTTATTTTATTCGTCTATTTGAACGATTTCAACGATCTAAAATGCTTGAAAGTAACTTATTTACGCAAAGAGCACCACGTTTTGAGGCTTTAATCTGCGTTTTAACGCGTAAAACGGCATAAAACGACAGTGCATTATTCGTTTATTATTAATATTGCTTCTATTTGAACGATTTCATCGATCTCAAATCTTGAAAATCGCTTATTTTGCAAAACAGCACGTTTGAGCTTTTGTCTGCGTTTTAACGCAAAACAGCATAAAACGACAGAAATTTTGTTATTCGTTTTTTTATTAATATTGCACGTCTATTTGAACGATTTCCAACGATCTAAAATGTGAAAATGCTTATTTTAGCAAAACAGCACGTTTTGGCGAGGCTTTAATCTGCGTTTTTAACGCGCAAAACAACATAAAAACGACGAAATTTTTATTATTCGTTTTTTTTTATTAATATTGATTCTATTTGAACGATTTCCAGCGATCACAAAATGCTTGAAAATGCTTATTTTAGCAAACAGCACGTTTTGAGCTTTAATCTGCGTTTTAACGCGTAAAACAGCATAAAACGACGAATTTTTTATTATTCGTTTTTTATTAATATTGCTTCTATTTGAACGGTTCAACGATCTAAAATGCTTGAAAATACTTATTTTAGCAAAACAGCACGTTTTGAGCTTTTAATCTGCGTTTAACGCGCAAAACAGCATAAAACGACGAAATTTTTATTATTCGTTTTTTATTAATATTGCGTCTATTTGAACGATTTCAACGATCTAAAATGCTTGAAAATGCTTATTTTAGCAAAACAGCACGTTTTGAGCTTTAATCTGCGTTTTAACGCGTAAAACAGCATAAAAACGGCGAATTTTTTATTATTCGTTTTTATTAATGTGCTTCTGTTTGAACGATTTCAACGATCCTAAAATGCTTGAAAATACTTATTTTAGCAAAACAGCACGTTTGAGCTTTTAATCTGCGTTTTAACGCGCAAACAGCATAAAAACGACAAGAATTTTATTATTCGTTTTATTAATATTGCGTCTATTTTGAGGACGATTTCAACGATCTAAAATGCTTGAAATGCTTATTTTAGCAAAAACAGCACGTTTTGAGCTTTAATCTGCGTTTTTAACGCGTAAAACAGCATAAAAACGGCGAATTTTTATTATTCGTTTTTTATTAATGTGCTTCTATTGAACGATTTCCAGCGATCTAAAATGTTTAGAAAATGCTTATTTTAACAAAACAGCACGTTTTGAGCTTTAATCTACGTTTTAACTCGTAAAAGAAAACAACATAAAAACGACGAATTTTTATTATTGTTTTTATTAATATTGATTCATTTGAACGATTTCAACGATCTAAAATGCTTGAAAATGCTTATTTTAGCAAAACAGCACGTTTTGAGCTTTAATCTGCGTTTTAACGCGTAGAACAACATAAAAACGACAATTTTTATTATTCGTTTTTATTAATATTGCGTCTATTCGAACGATTTCAACGATTTAAAATGCTTGAAAATGTATTTTAGCAAAACGTTTTGATTTGAGCTTTAATCTGCGTTTTAACGTAAAACAGCATAAAAACGACGAGAGAATTTTTATTATTCGTTTTATTAATGATAACGTCTATTTGAACGATTTCAACGATCTAAAATGCTTGAAAATGCTTATTTTATAGCACGTTTTGAGCTTTATTCTGCGTTTAACGCGTAAAACAACATAAAAACGACAGGGAGAATTTTATTATTCGTTTTATTTTATTGCGTCTATTTGAACGATTTCAGCGATCTAAATGCTTGAAAATGCTTATTTGTTTAGCAAAACAGCACGTTTGAGCTTTATTCTGCGTTTTTAACGCGTAAAACAGCACTTATAAAACGGCAGAGAATTTTTTATTATTCGTTTTTTTTATTTTTATTGCGCGTCTATTTGAAGAGACGATTTCAACGATCTAAAAATGCTTGAAAATGCTTATTTTAGCAAAACACCGCGTTTTGAGCTTTAATCTGCGTTTTAACGCGTAAAACAACATAAAACGGCAATTTTGTATTCGTTTTTATTAATGGCTTCTATTTGAACGATTTCATCGATCTCAAATGCTTGAAAATGCTTATTTTAGCAAAACAGCACGTTTTGACTTTAATCTGCGTTTAACGCAAAACAGCATAAAACGACGAAATTTTATTATTCGTTTTTATTAATATTGCGTCTGTTGAACGATTTCAGCGATCTAAAAATGCTTGAAAATGCTTATTTTAGCAAAACAGCACGTTTGAGCTTTAATCTGCGTTTTAACGCGCAAAACAGCATATAAAAACGGCAAATTTTTATTATTCGTTTTTTATTAATATTGATTCTATTTGAACGATTTCAACGATCTAAAATGCTTGAAAATACTTATTTTAGCAAAACAGCACGTTTTTGAGCTTTAATCTGCGTTTTTAACGCGTAAAACAGCATAAAACGACGAATTTTTTATTATTCGTTTTTTATTAATATTGCTTCTATTTGAACGATTTTCAACGATCACAAATGCTTGAAAATGCTTATTTTAGCAAAACAGCGTTTTGAGCTTTTAATCTGCGTTTAACGCGCAAAACAACACAAAACGACAGAAATTTTATTATTCGTTTTTTTTATTTAATATTGCGTCTATTTGAACGATTTCCAGTCTAAAATGCTTGAAAATGCTTATTTTAGCAAAACCAGCACGTTTTGAGCTTTAATCTGCGTTTTAACGCGTAAAACAGCAGCATAAAAAGCAGCGAATTTTTTATTATTCGTTTTTATTAATATTAGCCTGTTTGAACGATTTCAACGATCTAAAATGCTTGAAAATGCTTATTTTGTAAAACAGCACGTTTTGAGCTTTAATCTGCGTTTTAACGCGCGGCAGCATAAAACGACGAAATTTTTGTTATTCGTTTTGGTAATATTGCGTCTATTTGAACGGTTCAACGTCTAAAATGCTTGAAAATGCTTATTTTGGCAAAACAGCACGTTTTGAGCTTTAATCTGCGTTTAACGCGTAAAACAACATAAAAACGGCGGGTACTGCCATTCGTTTTTAGTAATATTGCTTCTATTTGAACGATTTCAACGATCTAAAATGTTTGAAAATGCTTATTTTAACAAAACAGCGTTTTGAGCTTTAATCTGCGTTTTAACCGGTAAACAGCATACAAAACGACGAATTTTTTATTATTCGTTTTTTATTAATATTGATTCTATTTGAACGATTTCAACGATCTAAAATGCTTGAAAATGCTTATTTTAGCAAAACAGCACGTTTTGAGCTTTTAATCTGCGTTTTAACGCGTAAAACAACATTAAAAACGACGAATTTTTATTATTCGTTTTTTTTTATTAATGTGCGTCTATTCGAACGATTTCAACGATTTAAAATGCTTGAGAAAATGCTTATTTTAGCAAAACGTTTTGATTTGAGCTTTTAATCTGCGTTTTAACGCGTAAAACAGCTTATAAAACGACGAAATTTTTATTATTCGTTTTTATTAATATTGCGTCTATTTTGAACGATTTCCAGCGATCTAAAATGCTTGAAAATGCTTATTTAGCAAAAACGCCCTTTTGCGCTTTAATCCCCGTTTTAACGCGTAAAAAAACATAAAAGACGTTTTTTTTTTTTCGTTTTTATTAATATGCGTCTATTTGAACGATTTCAACGATCTAAAATGCTTGAAAAACTTATTTTGAAAACAGCACGTTTTTAGCTTTTTTTCTGCGTTTTAACGCGTAAAACAGCATAAAACGCAAATTTTTTTTTTTTCGTTTTTATTTAAAATTTGCTTCTTTTGAACGATTTCACGATCTAAAATGTTTGAAAAAGCTTATTTTTAAAAAAACGCACGTTTTGAGCTTTAATCTGCGTTTTAACGCGTAAAACACATAAAAAAGACGGGTTTTTTTTTTTTCGTTTTTATTTTTTTTGCGTCTATTTGAACGATTTTAACGATCTAAAAAGGGGAAAATGCTTATTTTGCAAAACAGCACGTTTTGAGCTTTAATCTGCGTTTTAACGCGTAAAAAACATAAAACGCAAATTTTTATTATTCGTTTTTTTTTTTATTTTTTTTGAACGATTTCAACGATCTAAAATGCTTGAAAATGCTTATTTTTGCAAAACACCCGTTTTGAGCTTTAATCCGTTTTAACGCGCAAAACCATAAAACGACGAATTTTTTTTTATTCGTTTTTATTAAAATTTGCTTCTATTTGAACGATTTCCCAAAGATCTTCTTGAAAACTTATTTTAACAAAACAGCACGTTTGAGCTTTAATCTGCGTTTTAACGCGCAAAACAGCATAAAACGACAAAATTTTTATTATTCGTTTTTTTTAATATTGCGTCTATTTGAACTTTCAACGATCTAAAATGCTTGAAAATGCTTATTTTAGCAAAAAAGCCGTTTTTAGCTTTAATTTCGTTTTTTAACCCTAAAACACATAAAACGGGGAATTTTATATTATTCGTTTTTATTAATATTGCTTCTATTTGAACTTTTAACGATCTAAAAAGCTTGAAAATGCTTATTTTTTGCAAAACAGCACGTTTTTAGCTTTAATCGGTTTTAACGCGTAAAACCAAAAACGACGAATTTTTTTTTTATTCGTTTTTTTTTAATATTTTTCTATTTGAACGTTTTAACGATCTAAAATGCTTGAAAATGCTTATTTTTGCAAAACAGCACGATTTGAGCTTTAATCTGCGTTTTTAAACCGTAAAACAGCATAAAAACGCAAATTTTTTTTATTCGTTTTTTTTTAATATTGCGCCTATTTGCGATTTAACGATTTAAAAAGTTTGAAAATGCTTATTTTTGCAAAAAAGCACGTTTTGAGCTTTTTTTGCGTTTTAACGCAAAACGCATAAAACGGCGAAATTTTTATTATTCGTTTTATTTTTTATTTGGGTTTTGAACGATTTCGACGATCCAAAATGCTTGAAAATGCTTATTTTTAAAAAAAGCCTTTTGGCTTTAATCGCGTTTTAACGCGTAAAAAACATAAAAAAGGAAATTTTTTATTTTTTTTTTTAATTTGCGTCTATTTGAACGATTTCAACGTCAAAATGCTTGAAAATGCTTATTTTAGCAAAACAGCACGTTTTTACTTTAATCCGTTTTTAACCCTAAAAAACATAAAACGACGAATTTTTTTTATTCGTTTTATTAATATTTTTTTTTGAACATTTTAACGATCTAAAATGCGAAAATGCTTATTTTTAGCAAAACAGCCGTTTTTAGCTTTATTCTGCGTTTTAACGCGTAAAACGCATAAAACGCGAATTTTTATTATTCGTTTTATTAATATTGCGTCTTTTGAACGATTTCACGATCTAAAATGCGAAAATGCTTATTTTAGCAAAACAGCCCTTTGAGCTTTTATTCTGCGTTTTAACGCGTAAACACATAAAACGCGAAATTTTTTTTATTCGTTTCTTATTTTTTGGGGTCTATTTGAACATTTTAGCGATCTAAAAGCGAAAATGCTTATTTTAGCAAAACAGCACGTTTTGAGCTTTTTAAACTGCGTTTTTTGCGTAAACCAAAAAAGACGAATCTTTTATTATTCGTTTTTAATTAATATTGCTTAATTTGAACGACTTCAGCGATTCAAAAAGCTTGAAAATCTTATTTTAGCAAAACAGCACGATTTGAGCTTTAATCTGCGTTTTACGCGTAAAAAACATAAAACGACGAAATTTTTATTATTCGTTTTTTTTTAAAATTGCGTCTATTTGAACGATTTCAACGATCTAAAATGCGAAAATGCTTATTTTAGCAAAATAGCACGTTTTGAGCTTTAGTCAGCGTTTTTAACCCTAAAACAGCATAAAACGACGAAATTTTTTTTTTTT
>NW_027047243.1:0-16265 GCF_025399875.1 Dalotia coriaria
CGAAAAAAGGAAAATTTTTTTATTCGTTTTTTTTTAATATTGCTCTATTTAAAATTTCAACGGCAAAATGCTTGAAAAAGTTATTTTAGCAAAACGAGTTTTGGGTTTTTCGCGTTTTAACCCAAAACAGATAAAAAAAGACGAATTTTTATTATTTGTTTTTTTTAATATTGCTTTTTTTAACGATTTCAACGATCTAAAATGCTTTTTAAAAAAAATTTTTTTAAAAAAAAATTTTGGTTTTTAACGCGTTTAAGCTAAAAAGCATAAAAAAGTTTTTTTTTTCGAATAAAATTTTATTTTTATTTTAACGACAAAAAATTTTTTATTTTTAAAAACAAAAAGGGGTTTTATTCGTTTTTTAAAAAACATAAAAAAACCCAAATTTTTTTTTTTTTTTTTTTTAAATTTTTTTTTTTGAAAACGATTTAAGTTACTGCTTAAAAAATTTTTTTACAAAAAAAGATTTTAGTTTTTTTTTCTCTTTTAACCCAAAAAAGAAAACCCAAGTTTTTATTATTTTTTAAAAGCTTTATTTAACGTTTAACCAAAAAGCTTAAAAGCATTTTAAAAAAATCTTTTTATTTTTAAAGGGTTTTTTTGAACGATAAAAAGACAAATTTTAATTCTTTTTTTTTAAAAGGTTATTTAACGTTTAACGCTAAAAGCTTAAAAGCTTTTATTTTGAAAAAAAGTTTTATTTAACGGTTTAACCCCAAAAGCTAAAAGCAAATTTTAAGGTTTTTTTAATTTGGTTTTTAACGGTTTAACACTAAAAAATTTTAAAAAATTTTTTTTCCAAAAAACGTTTTTTAGTTTAACGGTTTTAAGTAAAAAAATAAAAACGACGTTTTTTTATTCGTTTTAAAAATTTTTTTGAAAGATTTAAATTTTTTAAAATGTTATTTTTTGGGAAAAGTTTTATTTAATCTTTTAAGCTAAAAAGCAAAAAAAAGAAAATTTTATTTTCTTTTTTTTTTTGCGCAAAAAGATTTAACGACAAAATTTAAAAAAATTTTTTTAAAAAGCCTTTTGATTTAACGGTTTTAAACTAAAAAAAAATTTAAAAAGACGTTTTTTTTATTCGTTTTAAAAAAGCTTTAGAAAGATTTAAAACTTTTAAAAGTTTTTTGAAAAACACACTTTTGTTTTAATTTCTTTTTGGGGAAAAAAGCAAAAAAAGAGTTTTAATTCGTTTTATTTTTTGGGGATTTTAACGGAAAATTAAAATGTTAAAATGCTTATTTTCAAAAAAAAAATTTTTTTGCAACGCGTTTTAAGGTAAAAAAAACCTAAAAAAGCGAAATTTTTTTTTTTCGTTTTTTTTTATTCGTTTTTTAAAAGATTTAACGATTAAAATCTTAAAATGCTTTTTTAAAAAGCCTTTTAGAATCTGGTTTAACGCGTAAAAAAGCAAAAAAAACGAAATTTTTTTTTTTTTAAAAAAATTTTTTTCATTTAACGATTTAAAAAATTTTAAAATGTTATTTTAGCAAAAAAGTTTTATTTTTTAAACTGCGTTTTTAAAGCGAAAAAAAGTAAAAAACGACGAATTTTTTTTTTATTGTTTTTTTTAATATTTTTCTATTTGAACGATTTCAACGATCTAAAAAGCTTGAAAATGTTATTTTGAAAAAAAAACACGTTTTTTTAATCTGCGTTTTAAGGGGAAAACAGCATAAAAAAGACGAAAATTTTTTTTTTATTCGTTTTTTTTTAATTTTTATTTAACGGGTTTCAACGATCTAAAATGCTTGAAAATGCTTTTTTTAGAAAAAAAGCACGTTTTGAGTTTAATCTGCGTTTTTAAAGGTAAAACAGCCTAAAAAAAGACGAAATTTTTATTATTCGTTTTTTTTAATATTGCTTATTTAAACGATTTCAACGATCTAAAATGTTGAAAATGCTTTTTTTAGCAAAACAGCAGTTTTTTAGTTTTTAAACTGCGTTTAACGGGGAAAAAAAACATAAAAAAAGACGAAATTTTTTTTATATTTTTATTAATATTGCGTCTATTTGAACGATTTCAACGATCTAAAATGCTTGAAAATGTTTAATTCGTTTTTTTTTAATATTGCGTCTATTTAAACCGATTTAACGATCTTAAAATTTCTTTTAAAATGTTTTTTGCAAAACAGCACGTTTTTTAGCTTTTAAACTGCTTTTAACCCTAATACAGCATAAAAACGACGAATTTTTTTTTATTTTTTTTATTAATATTGTTTTTATTTGAACGATTTCAACGATCTAAATGCTTAAAAATGCTTATTTTAGCAAAACAGCAAGTTTGAGCTTTTTAAACTGCGTTTTTAAAGCGTAAAACAAATAAAACGACGAATTTTTTATTATTCGAAAATTTAAAATTGCTTCTAGACCGATTTCAACGATCTAAAATGCTTGAAAAAGCTTATTTTAGCAAAACAGCACGTTTTTAGCTTTTTAAACTGCGTTTTTTAACCCTAAAACGGCATAAAAAAGACGGGAAAATTTTTTTTAAATTTGTTTTTTTTTTTTATTGCGTCTTTTGAACGATTTCAACGATCTAAAATGCTTGAAAATGCTTATTTTTGCAAAACAACCGTTTTGGGCTTTTTAACTGCGTTTTAACCCTAAAAACAACATAAAACGACGAATTTTTTTTAAATTTGTTTTTTTAATATTGCTTCTATTTGAAACGATTTCAACGATCCCCAAAAAAGCTTGAAAAAAGCTTATTTTAAAACAAAACAGCACGTTTTGAGCTTTAATCTGCGTTCAACCCCGTAAAAAAAAAGATAAAAAAGACGGGTTTATTTTCGTTTTTATTAATATTTTTTTCTATTTTTAACGATTTCAACGATCAAAAATGCTTGAAAATGTTTTTTTAGCAAAACAGCACGTTTTTTAAGGGTTTTCTGCGTTTTTAAAGCGTAAAACAGCATAAAAAAGACGAAATTTTTATTATTCGTTTTTTTTAATATTGCGTCTTTTGGGAAAAATTTCAACGATCTAAAATGCTTGAAAATGCTTATTTTGGGAAAAAAGCACGTTTTTAGTTTTTAAACTGCGTTTTTTAACCCCGTAAACAACATAAAAAAGCCCAAAAATTTTTTTATTCGTTTTTTTTTAATATTTTATTTGAACGATTTCCCCAAAAATCTAAAATGCTTGAAAAAGCTTATTTTGGAAAACAGCCCTTTGAGTTTTTAAACTGCGTTTTGGGGTAAAACAGCATAAAACGACGAAATTTTTTTTTATTCGTTTTTATTAATATTGCGTCTATTTGAACGATTTCAACGATCTAAAATGCTTTTAAAATGTTTTTTTTTTGAAAACAGCACGTTTTAATTTAATCTGCGTTTTAACCCCTAAAACAGCATAAAAAACGACGAATTTTTTTTATTCGTTTTTATTTATTGCTTCTATTTTTAACGATTTAACGATCTAAAATGCTTGAAAATGCTTATTTTAAAACAAAACAGCACGTTTTGAGCTTTTTAAACTGCGTTTTAACGCGTAAAAAAGCATAAAAAAAGGGCGAAATTTTTTTTTTATTCGTTTTTTTTTAATATTTCCTATTTGAACGGGCCCCGATTTTAAAAAAAGTTGAAAATGCTTTTTTTTAGCAAAAAAAGGGATGTTTTTAACTTTAATCTGCGTTTTAACGAAAACAGCATAAAAACGACGAAATTTTTATTATTCGTTTTTTAATATTGGGTCTTTTTTGAACCCATTTCCGATCTAAAAAGCTTGAAAAAGCTTATTTTAGCAAAAAAAGCACGTTTTGGCCAATCTGCGTTTTAAGCTAAAAAAGCATAAAAATGACGGGAATTTTTTTTTATTCGTTTTTTTTTTTAATATTGTTTTTATTTTAACGATTTAACCCAAACTTTCCGGGAAAAAGCTTATTTTGGGAAAACAGCACGTTTTGAGCTTTAATCCGCGTTTTAACCCCCAAAAAAAGCATAAAAAAGACGAAATTTTTTTTTCGTTTTTTTTTAACTATTTCTTTTGAACAATTTAACGTCTAAAAAAGCTTGAAAATGCTTATTTTTTGCAAAACAGCACGTTTTATTTTTAAACTGCGTTTTAACGCGTAAAAAAGCTTTTTAAAAAAAGAGAAATTTTATTATTCGTTTTTATTAATATTGCGTCTATTTGAACGGGTTTCCGATCTTTAAAAAGCTTGAAAATGCTTATTTTGGGAAAACGGGAGAGCTTTTAAACTGCGTTTTTAAAGCGTAAAACAGCATAAAAAAGACGAATTTTTTTTTATTCGTTTTTATTAATATTGCCTCTATTTGAACACCCAAAGATCTAAAAAGCTTGAAAATGCTTATTTTAAAAAAGCACGTTTGGCTTTAATCTGCGTTTTTAAAGCGTAAAAAAGCATAAAAAAACGAAATTTTTTTTATTCGTTTTTATTTTTATTGCGTCTTTTGAACGATTTTAACGATCTAAAAACTTTAAAAACTTGTTTTAGCAAAAACAGCACGTTTGAGCTTTTCTGCGTTTTTAAAGCGTAAAAAAGCATAAAACGAACGAATTTTTTTTATTCGTTTTTTTTTAATATTCTTCTATTTTAACGATTTCAACGATCTAAAATGCGAAAATGCTTATTTTAGCAAAAAAGCACGTTTTTAGGTTTTAATCTGCGTTTTAACGCGTAAAAAGAAAAAAACGACAATTTTTTTTATTCGTGTTTTTTTTAATATTGCCCTATTTGAACGATTTCAACGATCTAAAATGCTTGAAAATGCCTATTTTAGCAAAACGGGACGGGTTTTTAACTTTTTAAAACCCTTTTTAAAGCGTAAAACAGCATAAAACGACGAATTCATTATTCGTTTTTTTTAATATTGCGGCCCCCTTTTAACGATTCCAACGATCTAAAAAAGCTTGAAAACTTATTTAAACAAAAAAGCACGTTTTGAGTTTTAATCTGCGTTTTAACGCGTAAAAAAATCCAAAAAAGACGAATTTTTTTTTATTCGTTTTTAATTTAAAAGTTTTTTTGAACGATTTCCCCGATCTAAAATGCTTTTGGGTTTTTTTTAAACAAAACAGCACGTTTTGAGCTTTAATCTGCGTTTTAACGCGTAAAAAAGCAAAAAAAACGACGAAATTTGTATTATTCGTTTTTTTTTATTATTGTTTTTTTTTGAACGATTTCAACGATCTAAAATGCTTGAAAATACTTTTTAAACAAAACAGCACGTTTTGAGCTTTTTAAACTGCGTTTTAACGCGTAAACAGCCAATTAAAAAAGACGAAATTTTTTTATTTTCGTTTTTTTTTAATATTGCGTCTATTTGAACAATTTCAACGATCTAAAATGCTTGAAAATGTTTTTTTTAGCAAAAAAAGCACGTTTTGAGCTTTAAACCCGCGTTTTAACCCTAAAACGCTTTTAAAAAAGACGAAATTTGTATTATTCCGTTTTTTATTAATATTGGGCTATTTGAACGATTTCAACGATCAAAAAAGCTTGAAAATGCTTATTTTAGCAAAAAGGAAGTTTTGAGTTTAATCTGCGTTTTAACCCTAAAAAAGGGATAAAACGACGAATTTTTTTTTATTCGTTTTTATTAATATTGTTTATTTGAACGATTTCAACGATCTAAAAGTTTTTAAAAAGCTTATTTTTAGCAAAACAGCACGTTTTGAAATCTGCGTTTTTTAAAGCGTAAACAGCATAAAAAGAAGAAATTTTTTTTATTCGTTTTTATTACTATTTGGGCTATTTGAACGATTTCAACGATCTAAAAACGAAAAAAGATTATTTTAGCAAAACAGCACGTTTTTTAGTTTTAATCTGCGTTTTTTAAAGCGTAAAAAGAAAAAAAACGACGAAATTTTTTTATTATTCGTTTTTTTTAATATTTTTTTTTGAACGATTTCAACGATCTATAATCCTTGAAAATCAAATTTTTTTAGCAAAACAGCACGTTTTGAGTTTTAATCTGCGCTTTTTAAAGCGTAAAACAGCATAAAAAAGACGAAATTTTTATTATTCGTTTTTATTTTTTGCTTGTTTTTAACGATTTCAACCATCTAAAATCTTGAAAATATTTATTTTGCAAAACAGCACGTTTTGGGGTTTTTAAACTGCGTTTTAACGCGTAAAAAAACATAAAAAAGGCGAAATTTTTTTTTATTTTTTTTTATTAAATTGGTCTATTTGAACGATTTCCGGTCAAAAGCCGAAAAAGCATTTAAACAAAAAAAGCACGTTTTTAGTTTTTAAACTGCGTTTTAACGCGTAAAAAAAGCATAAAAACGACGAAATTTTGGGATTATTCGTTTTTTTTTAATATTGCGTCTATTTGAACGATTTCAACGATCTAAAAAGCTTGAAAATGCTTATTTTAGCAAAACAGCACGATTTGAGCTTTTAAACTGCGTTTTAACGCGTAAAAAAAGCATAAAAAAAGACGAAATTTTTTTAATTTTTGTTTTTTTTAATATTGCGTCTATTTAAAAAGATTTCAACGATTAAAAAAGCTTGAAAATGCTTTATTTTAGCAAAAAAGCACGTTTTGAGCTTTTTAAACTGCTTTTAACGCGAAAACAGTAAAACGACGGGTCATTATTCGTTTTTATTAATATTTGGGTTCTATTTGGTTTATTTCAACGATCTAAAATGCTTAAAAAAAGCTTATTTTGAAAACAGCCGTTTTTAGAAAACTGCGTTTTAACCCCGTAAAACAGCATAAAAAAAGACGGGAATTTTTTTTATTCGTTTTTTTTAATATTGCTTCTATTTGACCGATTTCAACGATCTAAAATGCCTTTTTAAAATGCTTATTTTTGCAAAAAAAGGCCCTTTTGTTAATCTGCGTTTTTAACGCAAAGCAACATAAAATGACGATTTTTATTATTCGTTTTTATTAATATTAGCTATTTGAACGATTTCAACAATCTAAAATGCTTGAAAAATGCTTATTTTGTAAAACATACGTTTTGAGCTTTAATCTGCGTTTTAACGCGTAAAACAGCATAAAAACGACAAATTCTTATTATTGTTTTATTAATATTTCTTCATTTGAACAATTTCAACGATAAATGCTTGAAAATGCTTATTTTTAGCAAAACAGCACGTTTGAGCTTTAATCTGCGTTTTTAACGCGTAAACAGCATAAAACGACGAAATTATTATTCGTTCTTATTAATATTGCGTCTGTTGAACGATTTCAACGATCTAAAATGCTTGAAAATGCTTATTTAGCAAAACAGCGCGTTTGAGCTTTTAATCTGCGTTTTAACGCGTAAAACAGCATAAAACGACGAATTTTTATTATTCGTTTTTTATTAATATTGCCTCTATTTGAACGATTTCAACGATGCAAATGCTTGAAAATCTTATTTTAGCAAAACCTTAGCACGTTTTGAGGCTTTAATCTGCGTTTTAACGCGTAAAACAGCATAAAACGACGAAATTATTATTATTCGTTTCTTGTAATATTGCGCGTCTATTTGAACGATTTCAACGATCTAAAATGCTTGAAAATGCTTGTTTAGCAAAACAGCACGTTTGAGCTTTAATCGCGTTTTAACGCGTAAAACAGCAAAACGACGAAATTTGTATTCGTTTCTTATTAATGTGCGCGTCTATTTGAACGATTTCAACGATCCTAAAATGCTTGAAAATGCTTATTTTAGCAAAACAGCACGTTTGAGCTTTAATCTGCGTTTAACGCGTAAAACAGCATAAAAACGACAGGAATTTTTATAATTCGTTTTATTAATATTGCGTCTATTGAACATTTCAACGATCTAAATGGCGAAGGCCTTTATTTTAGCAAAACAGCACGTTTTGAGCGCAATCTGCTTTTTAACGCGTAATACAGCATAAAACGACAGATTTTTATTATTCGTTTTTTTATTAATATGCTTCTATTTGAACGATTTCAACGATCTAAATGCTTAAAATGCTTATTTTAGCAAAACAGCACACGTTTTGAATCTGCGTTTTTAACGTAAAACAGCATAAAACGACGAATTTTATTATTCAGGTTTTATTAATATTGCTTCTATTTGACCGATTTCAGCGATCTAAAATGTAGCAGAAAATGGTATTTTAGCAAAACAGCACGTTTTGAGCTTTAATCTGCGTTTAACGCGTAAAACAACATAAAACGCAAAAATTTTTTTTATTCGTTTTTTTTTAAAATTTTCGTCTATTTGAACGTTTAACAATCAAAATGCTTGAAAAAGCTTATTTTAAAAACAGCACGTTTGAGCAATTTCGTTTTAACGTAAACAACATAAAACGACGGGAAATTTTTTATTCGTTTTTTTATTTACGTCTTTTGAACGTTTCAACGATCAAAAAAGCGAAAATCTTATTTTAGCAAAACAGCCGTTTTTAGCTTAATCTGCGTTTTAACGCGTAAAACCTTATAAAAAACGTTTTTATTATTCGTTTTTTTTTTAATATTTTTATTTGAACGATTTCAACGATCTAAAATGCGAAAATTTATTTTAGCAAAACAGCCCTTTTTAGCTTTAATCGCGTTTTAACGCGTAAAACGCATAAAACGACGAATTTTTTTTTTATTCGTTTTTTATTAAAGCCTATTTGAACGTTCAACGATCTAAAATGCTTGAAAATGCTTATTTTGAAAAAAACGTTTTTTAACTTTTCTGCGTTTTAACGCGTAAAACCAGCATAAAAAAGACGAAATTTTTTTTTTTCGTTTTTATTAATATTGCGTCTATTTGAACGATTTCAACGATCTAAAATGCGAAAATGCTTATTTTTTGCAAAACAGCACGTTTTTAGCTTTAATCGCGTTTTTAAAGCGTAAAACAGCAAAAAAAGACAATTTTTTTTTTATTCGTTTTTTTTTAATATTGCTTCTTTTTAACGATTTCAACAATCTAAAAAAATTGTGCTTATTTTAAAAACAGCACGTTTTGAGCTTTAATCTGCCCTTTTAACGCGTAAAACAACATAAAACGCAAATTCTTATTATTCGTTTTTTTTATTTCTTCTATTTGAACAATTTTAACGATCTAAAAAGCTTGAAAATGCTTATTTTTGCAAAACAGCCGTTTGAGCTTTTAATCTGCGTTTTAACCGGGAAAACAGCATAAAAAAGACGAAATTATTATTATTCGTTTCTTTTAATATTGCGTCTTTTGAACGATTTCAACGATCTAAAATGCTTGAAAATCTTATTTTAGCAAAAAAGCACGTTTTTAGCTTTAATCTGCGTTTTAACGCGTAAAACAGCATAAAACGACGAATTTTTTTTTATTCGTTTTTTTTTTAATATTGCCTCTGGGGCGATTTCACGTCAAAATGCTTGAAAATCTTATTTTAGCAAAAAAGCACGTTTTGAGCTTTAATCTGCGTTTTAACGCGTAAAACAGCATAAAAAAAAAGAATTTTTTTTTATTCGTTTTTTTTTTAATTTCTCTTTTGAACGATTTTAACGTCTAAAATGCTTGAAAATGCGTTTTTGCAAAAAAAAACCCTTTTTAGCTTTAATCTGCGTTTTAACGCGTAAAACGCAAAACGACGAATTTTTATTATTGTTTTTATTAATATTCTTCTATTTGAAAATTTCCCAACGTCTTCGAAAATGCTTATTTTAGCAAAAAAGCACGTTTTTAAGCTTTTCGCGTTTTTAAAGCGTAAAAAAAGCATAAAACGACGAATTTTTTTATTATTCGTGTTTTATTAATATTTCTCCTTTTGAACGTTTTAACGTTAAAAAGCGAAAAAGCCTATTTTGAAAAAAGCACGTTTTGAACTTTAATCTGCGTTTTTTTAAAGCGTAAAAAAGCATAAAACGACGTTTTTTTTTTTTCGTTTTTTTTAATTCGTCTATTTAACGATTCAACGATCTAAAATGCTTGAAAATGCTTATTTTACAAAACAGCCCTTTTTGAGCTTTAATCGCGTTTTAACGCGTAAAACATCATAAAAAAGACGAATTTTTATTATTCGTTTTTTATTAATATTGCTTCTATTTGAACGATTTCGCTTGATCTACAAAATGGCGAAATGCTTATTTTAGCAGCAAAACAGCACGTTTGAGCTTTTAATCTGCGTTTTAACGCGTAAAACAGCATAAAGCGAAGAAATTTTGTGTCGTTTTTTATTACTATTGCGTCTATTTGAACGGTTCAACGATCTAAAAGCGAAAATGATTATTTTAGCAAAACAGCGCGTTTTGAGCTTTAATCTGCGTTTAACGCGTAAAACAGCATAAAACGACGAGGGTACATTATTCGTTTTTATTAATATTTAAGCCATATTTGAACGATTTCAACGATCTACTCGTCGCGAAAAGGTAAACATTTTAGCAAAACAGCGCGTTTTGAGCTTTAATCTGCCTTTTAACGCGTAAAACAGCATAAAAGTGACGAAATTTTATTATTCGTTTTTATTATTGTGCTTGTATTTTGATTTCAGCCATCTAAAATGCTTGAAAATATTTATTTTAGCAAAACAGCACGTTTGAGCTTTAATCTGCGTTTTAGCGCGTAAAACAGCATAAAACGACAGAATTTTATTATTCGTTTTTATTAATATTGCGTCACTGTTGAACGATTTCAGCGATCGAAATGCTTGAAAATGCTTTATTTTAGCAAAACAGCGTTTGAGCTTTAATCTGCGTTTTAGCGCGTAAACAGCATAAAAACGACGAAATTTGTATTATTCGTTTTATTATTGCGTCTGTTGAACGTTTCCAACGATCTAAAATGCTTGAGAAAATGTATTTTAGCAAAACAGCACGATTTGAGGCTTTAATCACGCGTTTAACGCGTAAAACGGCATAAAAACGACGAGGTACATAATTCGTTTTTATTAATATTGCGTCTATTTAAACGATTTCAGCGATCTAAAATGCTTGAAAATGCTTATTTTTAGCAAAACAGGCACGTTTTGAGCTTTAATCTGCTTTTAACGCGTAAAACAGCATAAAAACGACGAATTTTTTATTATTCGTTTTTATTAATATTGCTTCTATTTGAACGATTTCAACGATCTAAAATGCTTAAAATGCTTATTTTTAGCAAAACAGCACGTTTGAGCTTTAATCTGCGCGTTTTAACTTGATAAAACAACATAAAATATTGAATTTTTATTATTCGTTTTTATTAATATTACTTCTATTTGACCGATTTCAACGATCTAAAATGCTTGAAAATGCTTATTTTAGCAAAACAGCACGTTTTGAGCTTTTAATCTGCGTTTTAACGCGTAAAACGGCATAAACGACGAAATTTTATTATTCGTTTTTTATTTTTATTGCGTCTATTGAACGGATTTCAACGATCTAAAATGCTTGAAAATGCTATTTTAGCAAAACGGCACGTTTTGGGCTTTTAATCTGCGTTAACGCGTAAAACCAGCATAAAACGACAGATTTTTATTATTCGTTTTTATTAATATTCTTCTATTTGAACATTTCAACGATCTAAAATGCTTGAAAATGCTTATTTTAGCAAAACAGCACGTTTGAGCTTTAATCTGCGTTCTAACGCGTAAAACAGCATAAAAATGACGAATTTTTATTATTCGTTATTTATTAATATTTAACTTCTATTTGAACGATTTCAACGATCTAAAATGCTTGAAAATGCTTATTTTAGCAAAACAGCACGTTTGAGCTTTTATCTGCGTTTTAACGCGTAAAACAGCATAAAAACGACGAAATTTATTATTCGTTTTTTATTAATATTGCGTCTATTTGAACGAATTTCAACGATCTACAAAATGCTTGAAAATACTTATTTTAGCAAAACAGCACGTTTGAGGCTTTAATCTGCGTTTTTAACGCGTAAAACAACATAAAACGACGAAATTTTATTATTCGTTTTATTAATGTGCGTCTATTTGAACGATTTCAGTCACAAATGTAGCGAAAATGCTTGTTAGCAAAACAGCGCGTTTTGAGCTTTAATCTGCGTTTTAACGCGTAAAACAGCATAAAACGACGAAATTTTTTGTATTCGTTTTTATTAATATTGCGTCTATTTGAACGATTTCAACGATCTAAAATGCTTGAAAATGCTTATTTTAGCAAAACAGCACGTTTTTGAAGGCTTTAATCTGCGTTTTAACGCGTAAACGAAAAAGCATAAAACGACGGGTACATTATTCGTTTTTGCAGTATTGCTTCTATTTGAACGATTTCAACGATCTAAATGCTTGAAAATGCGGCAAAACAGCACGTTTTGGAGGCTTTTAATCTGCGTTTTAACGCGTAAAACAGCATAAAACGACGAATTTACAGTATTCGTTTTTATTAATATTGCTTCTGTTGAACGATTTCAACGATCTGAAAATTTTTTTTGGGTTTTAAAAAAAGGTTTTTGGGTTTTTTTTTAAAAAAAAAGGGGTTTTTTTTTTTTTAACCAAAAAAAAAAAAAAAAAATTTTTTTTTTTTTTTTTTTAAATTTTTTTTTAAAATTTAAAATTAAAAAAAATTTTTAAAAACCCAAAAAATTTTTTAACCTTAAAAAAAAAAAAAAAGGGAAAAATTTTTTTTTTTTTTTTTATTTTCCTTTTTGAACCCCAAAAAATTTTTTTTTTTTTTTTTAAAAAAAAAAAATTTTTTTTTTTTGGGGGAAAAATTTTTTTTTTTTTTTAATTTTTTTTTTTTAAATTTTTTTGGGGTTTAAAATTTAAAATTTTTTTAAAAAGCCCCTTTTTTTTTTTTTTTTTAAAAAAAAAAAAAACAAAAATTTTTTTTTTTTTTTATTTTTTTAAACCCAAAAAAAAAAATTTTTTTTAAAAATTTTTTAAAAAAAAGGGGTTTAACTTTTTTCCCCTTTTTGGAAAAAGGAAAAAATTTTTTTTTTTTTTTTTTTTTTTAAACCCCCCAAAAAAAAAAAATTTTTTAAAAAAACCCTTTTGGGTTTTTGGTTTTTTGGGAAAAAAAAAAAACGAAAATTTTTTTTTTTTTTTTTTAAATTTTTTTTTTTAAAAAAAAAATTTAAAATTTTTTTAAACAAAACAGCCTTTTTTTTTTTTTAAAAAAAAAAAAAAAAAATTTTTTTTTTTTAATTTTTTTTTTGGGGTTTTAAATTTAAAAAAAAAAATTTTTTTTTTTGGGGAAAATTTTTTTTTAAGGAAAAAAAAAAAAAAAAAATTTTTTTTTTTTTTTTTTTTTTGGCCTTTTTAAAAAAAAAAATTTTTTAAAAAAAAAAAGCCTTTTTTGGGGTTTTTAACCAAAAAAAAAAAAAACCCAAATTTTTAAAAAATTTTTTTTTTTTTTTTTTTTTTAAAATTTCCCTTTTTTTTTTAAACCCAAATTTTAAAAAAAAATTTTTTAAAAAAAACGTTTTAATTTTTTCCTTTAAAAAAAAAAAAAACCCTTTTTTTTTATTTTTTATTTAAAACCCCTTTTTTTTTTAAAAAAAAAAAAAAAAGCCTTTTTTTAAAAAAATTTTTTTAAAAAAAAACCCAAAAAAAAAAATTTTTTTTTTTTAAAATTTAAATTTTTTTTTAAAAAAAATTTTTTTTTCCTTTTTTTTTTTAACCGGGGAAAAAAAAAACCCCCCTTTTTTTTTCGGTTTTTTTTTTTTTTTTCGTTTTTTTTTTTAAAAAAAATTTTTTTAAAAAAAAATTTTAAAATTTTTTTTTAAAAAAAAAAAAAGGTTTTTTTTTTTTTAAAAAAATTTTTTTAAATTTTTTTAAAATTTTTCTTTTTAAAAAATTTCCCCAAAAAAAAGTTTTAAATTTTAAATTTTTTTTTTAAAAAAAAAAAAAGGTTTTTGGTAAACCTTTTTCCGGGGGTTTTTTTTTTTTTTTTAAATTTTTTTGAAAAATTTTAAAACCGGGGTTTTTTTTTTTTTTAAAAAAAAAAATTTAAAAAAACCCTTTTTTTAAACCTTTTTTTTTTTTAAATTTTTTTTATTTGGAAAATTAAACCCCAAAAAAAATTTTTTTTTAAAAAAAAAATTTTTATTTTTTTTTTTTAAAAAAAAAAAAATTTTTTTTAAAATTTTTTTTTTAAAAAAGGTTTTTTTAAATTTTTTTTTTTTTTTTTAAAATTTTTTTAAAAAAAAAAACCCCTTTTTTACCCAAAAATTTAAAAGGGGAAAAAAAAGGGTTTTTTAAAAAAAAAATTTTTTTAAGGGTTTTTTTTTTAAATTTTTAAAAAATTTTTTGAAAAAACCTTTAAAATTTTTTTTGGAAAAAAAAAGGGGTTTAAAACCCCCAAATTTTTTTTTTTAAAAAAAAAAAATTTTTTTTTTTTTTTTTTTTTTTTGAAAATTTTTTAAAAAAAAAAGGGGGGTTTTTTTTAAAAAAGGTTTAAAAAAAAACCCAAAATTTTTTTAAAAAAAAAAAATTTTTTTTTTTTTTAAATTTTAAAAAAATTTTTTTTTAAAAAAGGAAATTTTGGCCCCCCAAAAAAAAACCCTTTGGTTTTAAAAAAAATTTTTTTTCCAAAAAAGGTTTTTTTTTTTTTTTAAAAAATTTTTTTTTTTTTGAAAAAAAAATTTTTTTTAACCCCGGGGAAAAAAAAAATTTTTTTTCCCAAAAAAAAAATTTTGGGGTTTTTTTTTTCCCTTTTTTTAAAAATTTTTAAAAAAAAAAACTTTTTTTTAAAAAAAAAAAGCTTTTTTCCGTTTTTTTAAAATTTTTTTTAAAAAAAATTTTTTTAATTTTTTTAAAAACCCCTTTTTTTTAAAAAATTTTTTTTTTTAACCAAAAAAAAATTTAAAAAAATTTTTTTTTTTTAAAAAAAAAAAAAAAAATTTTTTTTTTTTTTTTTAAAATTTCTTTTTTGAAAAAACGTTTAAAATTTTTTCCTTTTTTTAGCAAAAAACCTTTTTTTAAAGGTTTTTTTTTTAAACCCCCAAAAAAAAAAAAATTTTTTCGTTTTGAGCTTTAATCTGCGTTTTAACGCGTAAAACAGCAAAAAACGAATTTTTATTTATTCGTTTTTATTAATCTTGCTTCTATTTGAACGTTTTCAACAATGTAAATGCTTGAAAATGCTTATTTTAGCAAAACAGCACGTTTTGAGCTTTAATCTGCGTTTTAACGCGTAAAAACAGCTAAAAATGACGAAATTTTTATTATTCGTTTTTATTAATATTGCTTCTATTTGAACGACTTCAACGATCTAGAATGCTTGAAAATGCTTATTTTAGCAAAACAGCACGTTTTGAGCTTTAATCTGCGTTTTAACGCGTAAAACAGCATAAAACGACAAATTTTTTTATTCGTTTTATAATATTGCGTCTATTTGAACGATTTCAACGATCTAAAATGCTTGAAAATGCTTATTTTAGCAAAACAGCACGTTTTGAGCTTTAATCTGCGTTTTAACGCGTAAAACAGCATAAAACGATCAAAATTTTTATTATTCGTTTTTATTAAATTGACGTCTATTTGAACGATTTCAACGATCTAAAATGCTTGAAAATGACTTATTTGCAAAACAGCACGTTTTGAGCTTTAATCTGCGTTTTAACGCGTAAAACAGGCATAAAACGACGAATTTTTATTATTCGTTTTTATTAATATTGCTCTATTTGAACGATTTCAACGATCTAAAATGCTTGAAATGCTTATTTTGCAGCAAAACAGCACGTTTTGACTTTAATCTGCGTTTTAACGCGTAAAACGATAAAACGACAAAATTTTATTATTCGTTTTTATTAATATTGCGTCTATTTGAACGATTTCAACGATCTAAAATGCTTGAAAATGCTTATTTTGCAAAACAGCAGTTTGAGCTTTTAATCTGCGTTTTAACGCGTAAAACAGCAAAAACGACGAATTTTTATTATTCGTTTTATTAATCTTCTTCTATTTGAACGATTTCAACGATGTAAAATGCTTGAAAATGCTTATTTTAGCAAAACAGCACGTTTGAGCTTTAATCTGCGTTTTAACGCGTAAAACAAACATAAAACGACGAAATTTTTATTATTCGTTTTTATTAATATTGCGTCTATTTGAACGATTTCAACGATCTAAAATGCTTGAAAATGATTATTTTAGCAAAACAGCACGTTTTGAGCTTTAATCTGCGTTTTAACGCGTAAAACAGCATAAAACGACGAAATTTTATTATTCGTTTTTATTAATATTGCTTCAATTTGAAGGATTTCAACGATCTAAAATGCTGGAAAATGCTTATTTAGCAAAGCAGCACGTTTTGAGCTTTAATCTGCGTTTTAACGCGTAAAACAACATAAAACGACGAAATTTTATTATTCGTTTTTTATAATATTGCGTCTATTTGAACGATTTCAACAATCTAAAATGCTTGAAAATGCTTATTTTAGAAAAACAGCACGTTTTGAGC
>NW_027047244.1:0-16256 GCF_025399875.1 Dalotia coriaria
AATGGGGAAAATGCCATTTAAACAAAACAGCCCTTTTTAGCTTTAATCTGCGTTTTTTAAAGCGTAAAAAAAACCCTAAAACGACAATTTTTTTTATTCGTTTTATTAATAATTTCGTCTATTTGAACGATTTCCCGCGATCTAAAATCTTGAAAATGCTTATTTTAGCAAAAAAGCACGTTTTGGGGCTTTATTCTGCGTTTTAAGCGTAAAACCATAAAACGACGAAATTTTTTTTATTCGTTTTTATTTTTTTTTTGCCCTCTATTTGAACGGTTTTTAAAGATCTAAAATCTTGAAAATGTTTTTAAACAAAACAGCACTTTTGAAACTTTTTAAACTGCGTTTTAACGCGTAAAACCCCATAAAACGACGAATTTTTTTTTATTCGTTTTTTTTTAATTTGCTTCTATTTGAACGGTTTTAACGATCTTTGAAAATGCTTATTTTGCAAAACAGCACGTTTTGAGCTTTTTAAACTGCGGTTTTTAAAGCGTAAAACAACATAAAACGACGAATTTTTTTTGCGTTTTTTTTTAAAATTTTCGTCTTTTAACGATTTCAACGATCTTTCTTGAAAATGTTTTTTTAACCCAAAAAAGCACGTTTTGAGGGTTTATTCTGCGTTTTAACCCTAAAACAACATAAAAAAGGCGAAATTTTTATTATTCCTTTTTTTTTCTTATTGCGTCTATTTGAACGGTTTCAACGATCTAAAAAGCTTGAAAATGTTTTTTTTAGCAAAACAGCACGTTTTTAGCTTTTTTTCTGCGTTTAACGCGTAAAACAACCAAAAAAAAGAATTTTTTTTTATTCGTTTTTTTTAATATTGCTTCTATTTGAACGTTTCCCCGATCTAAAATGCTTGAAAATGCTTATTTTAGCAAAACAGCCCCGTTTTTAGCTTTAATCTGCGTTTTAACGCGTAAAAAAGCATAAAACGACGGGAAATTTTTTTTTATTCGTTTTTTTTTTTTTAATATTTTCGTCTATTTGAACGTTTTTAACGATCTAAAATGCTGGAAAATGCTTATTTTGCAAAAAAGCACGTTTTTTAACTTTTTAAACTGCGTTTTTTTAAAGCGTAAAACAGCATAAAACGGCGAAATTTTTTTTATTCGTTTTTTTTTAATATTGCTTCTATTTGAACGATTTCAACGATCCAAAAAAGCTTGAAAATGCTTATTTTTTGCAAAAACCCCGCACGATTTGAGCTTTAATCTGCGTTTTAACGCGTAAAACAGCATAAAACGACGAAATTTTTATTATTCGTTTTTTTTAATATTGCGTCTTTTGAACGATTTCAACGATCCCAAAATGCTTGAAAATGCTTATTTTTGCAAAAACAGCACGATTTGAGCTTTATTCTGCGTTTTTCGCGTAAAAAAGCATAAAACGACGGGGGTTTTTATTATTCGTTTTTATTTTTTTTTGGGGTCTATTTGAACATTTTAACGATCTAAAATGCTTGAAAATGCTTATTTTTTGCAAAACAGCACGTTTGAGCTTTTCTGCGTTTTAACGCGTAAACAACATAAAACGACGTTTTTTTTATTCGTTTTTTTTTAATATTGCGCCTTTTGAACGATTTCAATGATCTAAAAAGCTTGAAAAAGCTTATTTTGAAAACAGCACGTTTTTTTAGCTTTTTAAACTGCGTTTTTAACCCTAAAACTGCATAAAACGACGAATTTTTTTTTTTTCGTTTTTTTAATTTGGGTTCTATTTGAACGATTTCAAGGATCAAAATGCTTGAAAATGCTTATTTAAACAAAACCGGGGCCCTTTTTTAGGGTTTTATTCTGCGTTTTAACGCGTAAACAACATAAAACGACGGGGAAATTTTTTTTTCGTTTTTTTTAATTTTTGCGTCTTTTGAACGATTTCCCCGATCCAAAATGCTTGAAAAAAGCTTATTTAAACAAAACAGCACGTTTGAGCTTTAATCTGCGTTTTTAAAGCGTAAAACAGCATAAAAATGACGAATTTTTATTATTCGTTTTTTTTTAAAATTTGCTTCTATTTAAACGATTTCAACGATCTAAAAAGGGGAAAATACTTTTTTTTAGCAAAAAAGCACGTTTGAAGGGTTTAATCTGCGTTTTAACGCGTAAAACCTTATAAAAACGACGAAAATTTTTTTTATTCCCTTTTTTTTTAATATTGCTTCCCTTTTTAACGTTTCAACGATCTAAAATGCTTGAAAATGCTTATTTTAGCAAAACAGCACGTTTTTTTAGCTTTTAAAACTGCAACGCGTAAAACCCCATAAAAAAGACGAATTTTTTATTACTTTTTTTTATTAATAATTTCGTCTTTTGAACGATTTCAACGATCCTTCTTGAAAATGCTTATTTTAGCAAAACAGCACGTTTTGAGGGTTTTATTCTGCGTTTTTAAAGCGTAAAAAAGCAAAAAAACGACGAAATTTTTTTTATTCCTTTTTTTTTTTTATTGCTCTATTTGAACGATTTCAACGATTTAAAAAGCTTGAAAATGCTTATTTTAAACAAAACAGCACGTTTTGAGCTTTTTAAACTGCGTTTTTTTAAAGCGTAAAACCATAAAAAAGACGAATTTTTTTTTATTCGTTTTTATTAATGTGCTTTTGGGAAAGATTTCCCCGATCAAAATGCTTGAAAATGCTTATTTTTTGCAAAACAGCCGATTTGAGCCAAAACTGCATTTTAACGCGTAAAAAAGCATAAAAAAGACGAAATTTTTTTTATTCGTTTTTTCCTTTTTTTTCGTCTGTTTTAACGGTTTTAACGATCTAAAATGCTTGAAAATGCTTATTTTTGCAAAACAGCACGTTTGAGCTTTAATCTGCATTTAACGTAAAACAGCATAAAAACGACGAATTTTTATTGTTCGTTTTTATTATGTGCTTCCTGTTGAACGATTTCAACGATCTAAAATGCTGAAAATGCTTATTTTTAGCAAAACAGCGCGTTTTGAGCTTTAATCTGCGTTTTAAAAACGACGAATTTTTTATTATTCGTTTTTATTAATATTGCTTCTATTTGAACGATTTCCAACGATCTAAAATGCTTAGAAAATGTATTTAGCAAAAACCCAGCACGTTTTGAGCTTTAATCTAGAACAACAGCAAACAGCATAAAATTACAATTTTTTATTATTCGTTTTTATTAATATTGCTTCTATTTAAACGTTCAACGATCTAAAATGCTTGAAAATGCTTATTTTAGCAAAACAGCACGTTTTGAGCTTTAATCTGCGTTTTAACGCGTAAAACAACATAAAACGACGAAATTTTTTATTATTCGTTTTTATTAATATTGCTTCGAACGATTTCAACGATGGAAATGATTGAAAATGCTTATTTTAGCAAAACAGCACGTTTTGAGCTTTTAATCTACGTTTTAACGCCTAAAACAGCATAAAACGACGAATTTTTATTATTCGTTTTATTATGTGCGTCTATTTGAACGATTTCAACGATAAAATGCTTGAAAGAAAATGCTTATTTTAGCAAAACAGCACGTTTTGAGCTTTAATCAGCGTTTTAACGCGTAAAACAACATAAAACGACAGAATTTTTATTATTCGTTTCTTAATAGCCGCGTCTATTTGAACGATTTCAACGATCACGTCTTGAAAATGCTTATTTTATAGCTAAAACAGCAGGTTTTGAGCTTTAATCTGCGTTTTAACGCGTAAAACAACAAAACGACGAATTTTTATTATTCGTTTTTTTATTAATAATGCGTCTATTTAGACGATTTCAACGATTTTAAAATGGCAGAAAATTCTTATTTTGTAGCAAAACAGCGTTTGAGGCTTTAATCTGCGTTTTAACGCGTAAAACAGCTTGCTCTAAAACGACAGAAATTTTATTATTCGTTTTTATTAATATTGCTTCTATTTGAACGATTTCAACGTCTAAAATGCTTGAAAATGCTTATTTTAGCAAAACAGCACGTTTTGAGCGCAATCTGCGATTTTAACGCGTAAAACAGCATAAAAACGACGAATTTTTGTTATTCGTTTTATTAATATTGCGTCTATTTGAACGATTTCAGCGATCTAAATGCTTGAAAATGCTTATTTTAGCAAAACAGCACGTTTCGAGTTTTAATCTGCGATTTTTAACACGTAAAACAGCTTAAAACGACGAATTGCACATTGGTAGTTTTTATCAATGGCTAGCTTACTATTTGAACGATTTCAACGATCTAAAATGCTTGAAAATGCTTATTTTATACCAAAGAGCAGCACGTTTTGAGCTTTAATCTGCGTTTTAACGCGTAAAGAGCAACGCATAAAAACGACGAATTTTTTTGGTATTCGTTTTTATTAATATTGCATCTATTTGGACGCGATTTCAACGATCACAAAATGCTTGAAAATGCTTATTTTAGCAAAGCAGCGTTTTGTGAGGCTTTTAATCAGCGTTTTTAACGCGTAAAACAACATAAAAACAACAGAATTTTTTATTATTCGTTTTTATTAATATTGCGTCTATTTGAACGGTTCAACGATCTAAATGCTTGAAAATGCTTTATTTTAGCAAAACAGCACGTTTGGAGTTTTTAATCTGCGTTTTAACGTAAAACAGCATAAAACGACAATTTTTTATTATTCGTTTTATCAATATTTAGCTTCTATTTGAACGATTTCAAAGATCTAAAATGTAGTACTTATTTTTAGCAAACAGCGTTTTGAGCTTTAATCTGCGTTTTAACGCGTAAAACAGCATAAAAACGACGAATTTTTATTATTCGTTTTTATTAATAATGTGCGTCTATTTGAACAGTTCCAGCGATCTAAATGCTTAAAAATGGCATTTTAGCAAAACAGCGCATTTTGAGCTTTAATCCAGCGTTTAACGCGTAAAACAACATAAAAACAGCAGAAATTTTTGTATTCGTTTCTTATTAATATTGCTTCTATTTGAACGATTTCAACGATCTAAAATGCTTGAAAATTGCTTATTTTTAGCAAACAGCGCGTTTTGAGCTTTAATCTGCGTTTTAACGCGTAAAACAGCGCGCAAAACGAAAAGAATTTTTTATTATTCGTTTTTTATTAATATTGCTTCTATTTGAAGATTTCTCCGATCTAAAATGCTTGAAAATGCTTATTTTAGCAAAACAGCACGTTTTGAGGCTTTTAATCTGCGTTTTAACGCGCAAAAGAGCAGCTTTATAAAACGACGAAATTTTTTATTATTCGTTTTATTAATATTGCGCGTCTGTTGAACGATTTCAACGATTTGATCTAAAATGCTTGAAAATGCTTATTTAGCAAAACAGCACGTTTGCAGGCTTTTATTCTGCGTTTTAACGCGTAAAACAGCATAAAACGACGAAATTTTTTATTATTCGTTTTTATTTTTTATTGCGTCTATTTGAACGATTTCAACGATCTAAAATGCTTGAAAATACTTATTTTAGCAAAACAGCGTTTGAGCTTTTAATCTGCGTTTTAACGCGTAAAACAGCATAAAACGACGAAATTTTATTATTCGTTTTTTTTATTATGTGCGTCTATTTGAACAATTTCAACGATAAAATGCTTGAAAATGCTTATTTTATGAAAACAGCACGTTTTGAGCTTTATTCTGCGTTTAACGCGTAAAACAGCATAAAAACGACGAAATTTTATTATTAGTTTTTATTTTTTTATTGCGTCTATTTGAACGATTTCAACGATCTAAAATGTGAAAATGCTTATTTTAGCAAAACAGCACGTTTGAGTTTTAATCTGCGTTTTAACGCGTAAAACAGCATAAAACGACGAATTTTTTATTATTCGTTTTTTACCCAGTAATATTGCTTCTATTATTTGAACGATTTCAACGATCTAAATGCTTGAAAATGCTTGTACGCCTTAAAACAACACGTTTGGTAATCTGCGTTTTGACGCGTAAAACAGCATAAAACGACGATAACATTATTCGTTTTTTATTAATATTGCGTCTATTTGAAGATTTCAACGATCTAAAATGCTTGAAAATGCTTTTTTAGCAAAACAGCACGTTTTGAGCTTTAATCTGCGTTTTAACGTAAAACAGCATAAAACGACAGATTTTTATAATTCGTTTTTATTAATATTGCTTCTATTTGAGCGATTTAACGATCTCTAAAATGCTTGAAAATGCTTATTTTAGCAAAACAGCACGTTTTGAGCTTTTAATCTGCGTTTTAACGCGTAAAACCAGCGTAAAGCGACTGAATTTTTGTTATTCGTTTTTTTATTAATATTGCTTCTATTTGAACAGTTTCAACGATCACAAAATGCTTAAATGCTTATTTTAGCAAAACAGCACGTTTGAGGCTTTTAATCCAGCGTTTTAACGCGTAAAACAACATAAAACAGCAGAAATTTTTATTATTCGTTTCTTATTAATATTGCTTCTATTTGAACGATTTTCAACGATCACAAATGCTTGAAAATGCTTATTTTAGCAAAACAGCACGTTTTGAGCTTTAATCTGCGTTTTAACGCGGTAAAACAGCATAAAACGAAAATTTTTATTATTCGTTTTTTATTAATATTGCTTCTATTTGAAGATTTCTCAGAATAAAATGCTTGAAAATGCTTATTTTAGCAAAACAGCACGTTTGAGCTTTAATCTGCGTTTTTAACGCGTAAACAGCATAAAACGACAGAATTTTTTATTATTCGTTTTATTAATATTGCGTCTATTTGAACGATTTCAACGATCTAAAATGCTTGAAAATGCTTATTTTAGCAAAACAGCACGTTTTTGGAGACTTTATTCTGCGTTTTAACGCGTAAAACAGCATAAAAACGACGAAATTTTTATTATTCGTTTTTATTTTTATTAACGTCTATTTGAACGATTTCAGCGATCTAAAATGCTTGAAAATGTATTTTAGCAAAACAGCGCACGTTTTGAGCTTTAATCTGCGTTTAACGCGTAAAACAGCATAAAACGACGAAATTTTTTATTATTCGTTTTTTTATTAATGTGCGTCTGTTGAACAATTTCAACGATCTAAAATGCTTGAGAAATGCTTATTTTGGCAAAACAGCACGTTTGAGCTTTATTCTGCGTTTTAACGCGTAAAACAGCATAAAAACGACGAAATTTTTATTATTCGTTTTATTTTATTGCGTCTATTTGAACGATTTCAACGATCTAAAATGCTTGAAAATGCTTATTTTAGCAAAACAGCACGTTTGAGTTTTTTAATCTGCGTTTAACGCGTAAAACAACATAAAACGATGCGATTTTTATTTATTCGTTTTTATTAATATTGCTTCTGTTGAACGATTTCAAGCCATCTAAAATGCTTGAAAATCTTATTTTAGCAAAACAGCACGTTTTGAAAATCTGCGTTTTGACGCGTAAACAACATAAAACGACGATATTTTTATTATTCGTTTTATTAATATTGCGTCTATTTGAACATTTCAACGATCTAAAATCTTGAAAATGCTTTTTTAGCGTAAAACAACGTTTTGAGCTTTAATCTGCGTTTAACGCGTAAACAGCATAAAAACGACGAATTTTTATAATTCGTTTTATTAATATTGCTTCTATTTGAGCGATTTCAACGATCTAAAATGCTTGAAATGCTTATTTTAGCAAAAACAGCACGTTTTGAGCTTTAATCTGCGTTTTAACGCGTAAAACAGCTTATAAAACGACGAATTTTTATTATTCGTTTTTATTAATATTGCTTCTATTTGAAAAGACAATTTCAACGATCTAAAATGCTTGAAAATGCTTATTATAGCAAAACAGCACGTTTGAGCTTTAATCTACGTTTAACGCGTAAACATCATAAAACGACAGAAATTTTATTATTCGTTTTTATAATATTGCTTCTATTTAAACGATTTCAACGATCTAAAATGCTTGAAAATGCTTACTTTAGCAAAACAGCACGTTTTGAGCTTTTAATCTGCGTTTTAACGCACGTGAAGCAGCATAAAACGACAGAAATTTTTATTATTCGTTTTTATTAATATTGCTTCTATTTGAACGATTTCAGCGTGTCTAAAATGCTTGAAAATGCTTATTTTAGCAAAACAGCACGGTTTGAGAGCTTTAATCTGCACGTTTTAACGCGTAAAACAGTATAAAAACGACGGTACTTTATTATTCGTTTTATTAATATTGCGTCTATTTGAACGGTTTACCAACGATCTAAAATGCTTGAAATGCTTATTTTAGCAAAACAGCACGTTTGCGAGCTTTATTCTGCGTTTTAACGCGTAAAACAGCATAAAACGACAGGGTACTTTATTATTCGTTTTTATTTTTATTGCGTCTATTTGAACGATTTCAACGATCGTCTTGAAAATGCTTATTTTAGCAAAACAGCACGTTTGAGCTTTTAATCTGCGTTTTAACGCGTAAAACAGCATAAAACGACGAATTTTTATTATTCGTTTTTATTAATATTATTTCTATTTGAATTGATTTCAACGATCTAAAATGCTTGAAAATGCTTATTTTAGCAAACAACACGTTTTGGTGCAATCTGCGTTTTAACGCGTAAAACAGCATAAAACGGCGAAGATTTTTTATTATTCGTTTTTATTAATATTGCGTCTGTTGAACGATTTCAGCGATCTAAAATGCGCAGAAAATGCTTATTTTAGCAAAACAGCACGTTTTGAGCTTTAATCAGCGTTATAACGCGTAAAAAACGACGAAATTTTTATTATTCGTTTTTTATTATGTGCGTCTATTTGAACGATTTCAACGATCTAAAATGATTGAAAATGCTTATTTTATGTAAAACAGCGCATTTTGAGCACAATCTGCGTTTTAACGTAAAACAGCATAAAACGGCGAATTTTTTATTATTCGTTTTTATTAATGCTTCCTATTTGGGAACGATTTCAGCGATCTAAAATGCTTGAAAATGCTTATTTAGCAAAACGTAGCACGTTTTGAGCTTTATTCTGCGTTTTAACGCGTAAAACAACATAAAACGGCAGAAATTTTATTATTCGTTTTTTATTAATATTGCGCGTCTATTTGAACGATTTCCAACGTCTGAAATGCTTGAAAATGCTTATTTTAGCAAAACAGCACGTTTTGAGCTTTAATCGCGTTTTAAGCGTAAAACAACATAAAAAAGACGAATTTTTATTATTCGTTTTTTTTTAATATTGCTTTTATTTGAACGATTTCAACGATTAAAATGGGGAAAAAGCTTATTTTAGCAAAACAGCCGTTTGAGCTTTAATCTGCGTTTAAGCGTAAAACAGCATAAAACGACGAATTTTTTATTCGTTTTTTATTATTGCTTTTATTTGAACGATTTCAACGATCTAAAATGCTTGAAAATGCTTATTTTAGCAAAACAGCACACGTTTTGAGGCTTTAATCTGCGTTTTAATGCGTAAAACAACATAAAACGAAATTTTATTATTCGTTTTTATTAATAGTACTTCTATTTTGAAAGATTTCTCCGATCTAAAATGCTTGAAAATGCTTACATTTGTAAAACAGCGTTTTGAGCTTTTAATCTGCGTTTAACGCGTAAAACACTTATAAAACAGCAAAATTTTATTATTCGTTTTTATTAATATTTGCGTCCTATTTGAACGATTTCAACGATCCTAAATGCTTGAAAATGCTTATTTTATAAAAACAGCACGTTTTGAGCTTTTATTCTGCACGTTTAACGCGTAAAACGTATAAAACGACGAAATTTTATTATTCGTTTTTTACTATTTTGTGCGCGTCTATTTGAACGATTTCAACGATCTAAAATGGCGAAAATGCTTATTTTGTAAAACAGCGCGTTTTGAGCTTTAATCTGCGTTTTAACGCGTAAAACAGCATAAAAACGACGAAATTTTGGTAATTCGTTTTTTTACAGTAAATATTGCGTCCCTATTTTAGCGAACGAGGAATTTCAACGATCCTAAAAATGCTTGAAATACTTATTTAGCAAAACGTACGTTTGAGCTTTTATTCTGCGTTTAACGTAAAAGACTCTTATAAAACGACAAGAAATTTTATTATTCGTTTTATTTTTTGTTGCGTCTATTTGAACGATTTCAGCGATCTAAAATGCTTGAAAATGCTTATTTTAGCAAAACAGCGCGTTTTGAGTTTTAATCTGCGTTTAACGCGTAAAAACAACACTCAAAGCAACCAATTTTTATTATTCGTTTTTATTAATATTGCTTCTATTTGAACGAGTTTCAGCGATCTAAAATGCTTGAAAATGCTTATTTTAGCAAAACGGCACGTTTTGAGCTTTTAATCTGCGTTTTGACGCGTAAACAGCATAAAAGCGACGATATTTTTGTTATTCGTTTTTTATTAATATTTGCCGTCCTATTTGAACGAATTTCAACGATCTAAAATGCTTGAAAATGCTTTTGAAACAGCGCGTTTTGAGCTTTAATCTACGTTTTAACGCGTAAAACAGCATAAAACGACGTTACTTTATTATTCGTTTTTTATTAATATTGCTTCTATTTGAACGGTTCAACGATCTAAAATGCTTGAAATGTATTTTAGCAAAACAGCACGTTTTGAGCTTTAATCTGCGTTTTAACGCGTAAAACAGCATAAAACGACAATTTACGGTATTCGTTTTTATTAATGGCCAGCTGCGGAACGATTTCAACGATCTAAAATGCTTGAAATGCTTATTTTAGCAAAACAGCACGTTTTAAGGCTTTTGTTCTACGTTTTAACGCGTAAAACCTTTATAAAACGACGAAATTTTATTATTCGTTTTTATTTTGTGCGTCTATTTAGACGGTTTTCAACGATCTAAAATGCTTTGAAAATGCTTATTTCCAGCAAAACAGCGCGTTTGAGCTTTAATCTGCGTTTTTAACGCGTAAAGGCAACATAAAACGACAGATTACATTATTCGTTTTTATTAATATTACTTCTATTTGAACAATTCCAACGATCTAAATGCTTGAAAATGCTTATTATAGCAAAACAACACGTTTTGAGCTTTTAATCTACGTTTTAACGCGTAAAACAGCATAAAACAACCAAATTTTTATTATTCGTTTTTATTATGTGCTTCTATTTAAACGATTTCAACGATCTAAATGCTTGAAAGTACTTTACTTTAGCAAAACAGCACGTTTTGAGCTTTTAATCTGCGTTTTAACACGTAAAACAGCATAAAACGACGAAATTTTATTATTCGTTTTATTAATAGCCCTTCTATTTGAACGATTTCAACATTAATCTAAAATCGCCAAAGAAGAAGAAATGCCCCAGCTATAAAACAACACATTTGAGCTTTAATCTGCGTTTTAACGCGTAAAACAGTATAAAGGCTTGACAGATTTTTGGTATTCGTTTTTATTAATATTGCGTCCTATTTGAACATTTCAACGATCTAAAATGCTTGAAAATGCTTATTTAGCAAAACAGCACGTTTTAGGGCACCATTTACGTTTTAAACGCCCGTAAAACAACATAAAAACGACAGAGTACCACATTATTCGTTTTTATTTTTATTGCGTCTATTTGAACGTTTCAACAGTCTGGAAATGCTTTGAAAATGCTTATTTTGACAAAACAGCACGTTTTGAGCTTTAATCCTGCGTTTTAACGCAGTAAAACAGCTTATAAAACGACGGGTACGCATTATTCGTTTTTATTATGTGCTTCTATTTGAACGAATTTCAACGATCTAAATGCTTGAAAATTCTTAACACAGCAAAACAGCGTTTGAGCTTTAATCACGTTTTAACGCGTAAAACAACATAAAAACGACGAATTTTTATTATTCACGTTTTTGCCAGTAATAATGCGTCTATTTGAACGATTTCAACGATCAAATGCGGTAACATTTTAGCAAAACAGCACGTTTTCGAGGCTTTAATCCAGCGTTTTAACGCGTAAAACGACGAAGATTTTATTATTCGTTTTTTATTAATGTGCGTCTATTTGAACGATTTCAGCGATCTAAAATAGTTGAAAATACTTATTTTAGCAGCAAAACAGCACGTTTGAGCTTTAATCGTTTTAACGTAAACCAACATAAAACGACGAATTTTTATTATTCGTTTTTATTAATATTACTTCTATTTGAACGATTTCAGCTTGATCACAAATGGCGAAAATACTTAGAAAATTTTAGCAAAACAGCCACGTTTTGAGCTTTATTCTGCCGTTTTTAACGCGTGAAACAGCATAAAACGACGAGAATTTTATTATTCGTTTTTTATTAATATTGCGTCTATTTTGAAGACGGTTTCAGCGATCTAAAATGCTTGAAAATGCTTATTTTAGCAAAACAGCACGTTTTGAGAACTGTCTGCGTTTAACGCGTAAACAGCATAAAATGACGAATTTTTTTATTATTCGTTTTTATTAATATTGCATCTATTTAAACGATTTCAACGATCTAAAATGCTTGAAAATGCTTATTTTATCGAACAGCACGTTTGAGCTTTTAATCTGCGTTTTTACGCGTAAAACAACATAAAAACGACGAAAATTTTATTATTACGTTTTTATTTTTATTTTGCGTCCTATTTGATCATTTCCAACTACAAGGTAGCTGAAAAATACTTATTTAGCAAAACAGCACGTTTTGAGCTTTTAATCTGCGTTTTAATGCAAAACAGCTGCTCTAAAACGACAACAATTTTTTATTATTCGTTTTTTTTATTAATATCTATTTGAATCTATTTGAACGATTTCAACGATCTAAAATGCTTGATAATGATTATTTTAGCAGCAAACAGCGCGTTTTGAGCTTTAATCTGCATTTTAATGCGCAAAACAACATAAAACGACGGAATTTTTATTATTCGTTTTATTATATCTATTTGAATCTATTTTGAACGATTTCAACGATCTAAAATGCTTGATAATGATTATTTTAGCAAAACAGCACGTTTTGAGCTTTAATCTGCGTTTTAACGCGTAAACAGCATAAAACGACGAATTTTTTATTATTCGTTTTATTAATATTTAGCTGGCTGAAGACGATTTCAACGATCACAAATTATAGCGAAAATACTTATTTTAGCAAAACAGCACGTTTGAGCTTTTATTCTGCGTTTTAACGCGTAAAACAACATAAAACGACAAAATTTTTATTATTCGTTTTTTATTAATATTATTGCGTCTATTTCAGACGATTTCAACGATCTAAAATGCTTGAAAATGCTTATTTTAGCAAAACAGCACGTTTGAGCTTTAATCTGCGTTTTAATGCGCAAAACGGCATAAAACGACGAATTTTTATTATTCGTTTTTATTAATATCTATTTGAATCTATTTGAACATTTCAACGATCTAAAATGCTTGATAATGATTATTTTAGCAAACAGCACGTTTTGAGCTTTAATCTGCATTTTAACGCGTAAAGCAGCATAAAACGACGAAATTTTTTGACTATTCGTTTTTATTAATATTGCGTCTATTTGAACGATTTCAACGATTTAAAATGCTTGAAAATGCTTATTTTAGCAAAACAGCACGTTTTGAGCTTTTAATCTGCGCGTTTTAACGCGTAAAACAGCTTATAAAACGACGAAATTTTTGTTATTCGTTTTATTTTTGACGTATTTGAACGATTTCAACGATCTAAAATGCTTGAAATGCTTATTTTGGCAAAACAGCATGTTTGAGCTTTAATCTGCGTTTTAGCAGCGTAAAACAGCATAAAAACGACAGGGGTACATTATTCGTTTTTGTGTATTGCGTCTATTTGAACGATTTCAGCGATCTAAAATGCTTGAAATACTTATTTAGCAAAACAACACGTTTTACTGAGCTTTTAATCTGCGTTTTAACGCGTAAAACAGCTTTATAAAACGACGAATTTTTATTATTCGTTTTATTAATATTACTTCTATTTGAATGATTTCAACGATCTAAAATGCTTGAAAAGTGCTTATTTTATGTAAAACAGCACGTTTGAGCATCTGCGTTTTAACGCAGTAAAACAGCAAAACGACGGGTACATTATTCGTTTTTTATTAATATTGCTTCTGTTGAACGATTTCAGCGGTGATCTGAAATGCTTGAAAATGCTTATTTTTAGCAAAACAGCGCGTTTGAGCTTTAATCTGCGTTTTTAACGCGTAAAACGGCATAAAACGACAGATTTTTGTATTCGCTTTTTATTAAATATTGCGTCTATTTGAACGATTTCAGCTTCGTCTAAAATGCTTGAAAATGTTTTTTATTTTTAGCAAAACAGCACGTTTGGAAGGCTTTAATTTTGCGTTTTAACGCGTAAAACAGCATAAAACGACGAATTTTTTTATTATTTTTTATTAATATTGCTTCTATTTGAACGATTTCAACGCGATCTAAAATAGCGAAAATGCTTATTTAGCAAAACAGCACGTTTTGAGGGGCTTTTAATCACCGCGTTTTAACGCGTAAAACAACATAAAGTGACGAATTTTTTATTATTCGTTTTTATTAATATTGCTTCTATTTAGAAGCAATTTCCAGCGATCTAAAATGTGAAAATGCTTATTTTTAGCAAAACGAAAGCACGTTTGAGGCTTCAATCTGCGTTTTTAACGCGTAAAGAAGCCAGCATAAAATGACGAATTTTTATTATTCGTTTTATTAATATTACTTCTATTTAAACGATTTCAGCGATCTAAAATGCTTGAAAATGCCTTTATGGGAACAGCACGTTTTGAACTTTAATCTGCATTTAACGCGTAAAACAATAAAACGACGGAAATTTTTTAATTATTCGTTTTATTTTTAATGCACGTCTATTTGAAGGATTTCAACGATCTAAAATGCTTAGAAATACTTATTTAAAGCAAAACAGCACGTTTGAGCTTTAATCTGCGTTTTAACTTCGCGTAAAACAACATAAAACGACGAATTTATTATTCGTTTTCATTAATGTTAGCCTATTTGAACGATTTCAACGATCAAAAATGTAGAAAATGCTTATTTTAGCAAAACAGCACGTTTGAGCTTTTAATCTGCGTTTAACGCGTAAAACAACATAAAACGACAGAAATTTTTATTATTCGTTTTTTATTAATATTGCGTCTATTTGAACGATTTCAACGATCTAAAATGCTTGAAAATACTTGTTTTATAAAACAACACGTTTGAGCTTTTATTCTACGTTTAACAGCAGTAAAACAGCATAAAACGATGAAATTTTATTATTCATTTATTATTTTATTGCGTCTATTTGAACGATTTCAACGATCTAGAATGCTTGAAAATGCTTATTTTAGCAAAACAGCATGTTTTGAGCTTTAATCTGCGTTTAACGCGTAAAACAGCCATAAAACGACGAAATTTTTATTATTCGTTTTTATTAATATTGCGTCTATTTGAACGATTTCCAGCTAAAAGCTTAAAATGTTTTTTTTTAAAAAAAGCCTTTTTTTTAATTTTTCTAAAAAAGCAAAAAACTTTTTTTTTTTTTTAAAAAAATTTGTTTATTTAAAAAATTTAACGCTAAAAGCTTAAAATTTTTTTTTAAAAAATTTTTTTTTCTTTCTTTTTAACGGTAAAAAACTAAAATGGGTTTTTTAAATTTTTTTTTTAAATTTTTTTTTAAATTTAACGCAAAAAGCGAAAAGTTTTTTTAAAATTTTTTTTACTTTAACCCCCTTTAACGGTAAAAAGCTAAAAAAAACTTTTTTAACGTTTTTTTTTTGGGGTTATTTTGGGGTTTAACGTAAAAAGCAAAAAACAAAAAACCCTTTTTTTTTTTTTTGCGTTTAACGAAAAAGCTAAAAGCAATTTTTTAATTTTTTTTTTTTAATTTTTTAGAAAAAAAATTTAACGACAAAAAAATTTAAAAAAGCTTTTTTTTAAAAAAGCCCTTTTTGATTTTTAACGGTTTTAAGCTAAAAACAAAAAAACGACGTTTTTTTTTTTTTTATTTAAACCATTTTAAAAACGACAAAATTTAAAATTTTTTTAAAAAAGCCGTTTTGACTTTACCGTTTTTTTGCTTTCCATAAAAACAAAATTTTTATTATTCTTTTTTTTAGCGCTAAACGAAAATTTTTTTAAAAAGCTTATTTTTCAAAAAAGATTTTAGCTTTTCTTTTTTGCAAAACAATAAAAAAGGAAATTTTTTTTTTTCGTTTTTTTAAAAGCGTAAACGATTTAACGACAAAAAATTTAAAAACTTTTTTAAAAAAAGCCGTTTTTTTTTGTTTTAATAAAACCAAAAAAAACACAAATTTTTATTTTGCTTTTTTTACCTAAAAATTTTAAAGTTAAAAATTTTTTTTTTTAGAAAAAAACTTTTGGTTTAATGGGTTTTTTTAAAAAACACAAAAAGAGTTTTTATTTTCGTTTTTTT
>NW_027047245.1:0-16253 GCF_025399875.1 Dalotia coriaria
GTTTTTTATCGTTTCCCTTAAAACGCTTTTTAAACGGGTTTTTTAAAATGCTTTTGAACTTTTAAACCCTTTTGGGGGGGAAAAACAATTTTAAAAAGAAAAATTTTAAAAAAATTTTGTTTTTAGTGTTTAATAAAAACAATTTAAACTCCTGCTTTTTTCTAAAATAAAACACGGGTTTTTGGGCTTAAATGCAAATAGCCCAATTAAAAAAAAATTAAAAAAACGTGTTTTTAAAAATGTTTTTCGCGTTAAAAACGTTTAAAAATAAAACGGGGTTTTGAAAAAAAAGCTTTTCAAAATTTTTTATTTGAAATTTAAATGGAATTTAAAAAAAAATAAAAAAAGCTTTTATTGATTAAAACCGTTAAAACCAAAAGTCTGTTTTTAAAAAAGCTTTTTAGCTTTTTTTGATCGTTGAAATCGTTTAAATAGAAGCAATATTAATAAAAAAGAATAATAAAATTCGTCGTTTTATGCTGTTTTACGCGTTAAAACGCAGATTAAACTCAAAACGTGCTGTTTTGCTAATAAAATAAGCATTTTTCGAAGCATTTTAAACGTTGAATCGTTCAAATAAACAATATTAATAAAAACGAATTTAAAATTTTCGTTTTTATGCGTTTTACACGTTAAAACGCAGATTAAACTCAAAACGATTTCTAAGCATTTTTAATGTTAAACTTTTTAGAGCTTGAAATACGTTCAAATAGACGCAATAAAATAAAAACGAATAATAAAATTTCGTTTTTAGCGTTTTTTTAAAAGCGTAATAAACTCAAAACGTCATTTTTGCTAAAAACATTTTCAAGCATATTAATCTGAATCGTTAAAATCGCGCAATATAATAAAAACGAATAAAAAAATTGTCTCTGCTGTTTTTAATAGTTAAAACGCAGATTAAACGTCAAAACGTGCTTTTGGAAATAAGCATTTTCAAATTTTAGATCGTTGAAATCGTTCAAATAAAGCAATATTAAAAAAAATAAAAATTTCGTCGTTTTTATGCTTTACGCTTAAAACCGGGTTAAAATCTTTTGCTAAAATAAGCATTTTCAAGCATTTTAGTCGTTAAATCGTTTTAAATAGAAGCAATATTAAAAAGAATAATAAAAAATTCGTCATTTTCATGCTGTTTCGCGTTAAACGCAGATTAAAGCTAAAACGTTTTTTTCAAATAACATTTTCGCATTTTAGATCGTTGAAATCGTTCAAATGAGCAATATTAATAAAACGAATAATAAAAATTCGTCGTTTTTATGCTGTTTTACGCGTTAAAACGCAGATTAAAGCTCAAAACGTGCTGTTTTGCTAAAATAAGCATTTTCAAGCATTTTAGATCGTTGAAATCGTTCAAATAGACGCAATAAAAATAAACGAATAATAAAAATTTCGTCGTTTTATGCTGTTTTACGCGTTAAAACGCTGATTAAACTCAAAGCGATGCTGTTTTTGCTAAAATAAAAGCATTTTCAAGCATTTTAGATCGTTGAAATCACGTTCAAATAGTACCAATATTAATAAAAACGATAAATAAAAATTCGTCGTTTTATGCTGTTTTACGCGTTAAAACTGATTAAAACTCAAAACGTGTTTTTACAAAATAAGCATTTTCAAGCATTTTAGATCGTTGAAATGATTCAAATAGACGCAATATTAATAAAAACGATAATAAAATTCGTCGTTTTATGTGCTGTTTTACGCGTTAAACGCAGATTAAAGCTCAAAACGTGCTGTTTTGCTTTAAAATAAACATTTTTCAAGCATTTTTGATCGTTGAAATCGTTCAAATAGACGCAATAAAAATAAAAAACGAATAATAAAAATTTCGTCGTTTTTATGCTGTTTTACGCGTTAAAACGCGGAATAAAGCTCAAAACGTGCTGTTTTGCTAAAATAAGCATTTTCAAGCATTTTAGATCGTTGAAATCGTTCAAAATAGACGCAATATTAATAAAAACGAATAATAAAAATTTCGTCGTTTTTATGCTGTTTACGCGTTAAAACGCTGATTAAAGCTCAAAACGTGCTGTTTTGCTTTAAAATAATAAGCATTTTCAAGCATTTTTAGATCGTTGAAATCGTTCAAATGAGCGCAATATTAATAAAACGATAAATAAAAATTCGTCGTTTTTTATGCTGTTTTACGCGTTAAAACGCTGATTAAAGCTCAAAACGTGCTGTTTTATGCAAAATAAGCTTTCAAGCATTTTAGATCGTTAGGAAATCGTTCGAATGGAGCGTAATATTAATAAAAACGAATAATAAAAATTCGTCGTTTTATGCTGTTTACGCGTTAAACGCAGATTAAAGCTCAAACGTGCTGTTTTGCTAAAATAGGCATTTCAGCATTTTAGATCGTTGAAATCGTTCAAATAGAAGCAATATTAATAAAACGAATAAAATTCGTCGTTTTTATGCTGTTTTACGCGTTAAAACGCAGATTAAACTCAAAAACGATGCTGTTTTTGCTAAAATAAGCATTTTCAAGCATTTTAGATCGTTGAAATCGTTCAAATAGAAACAATATTAATAAAACGAATAATAAAAATTTCGTCAGTTTTATGCTGTTTTACGCGTTAAAACGCAGATTAAAACTCAAAACGTGCTGTTTGCTAAAATAAAGCATTTTCAGAAGCATTTTGCGTCGTTGAAATCGTTCAAATAGACGCAATATTAATAAAAAACGAATAATAAAATTTCGTCGTTTTTATGCTGTTTTACGCGTTAAAACGCAGATTAAAGCTCAAAACGTGCTGTTTTGCTTCAAAATAAGCATTTTCAAGCATTTTTAGATCGTTGAAATCACGTTCAAATAGAAGCAATATTAATAAAAACAAATAATAAAAATTCGTCGTTTTATGCTGTTTTACGCGTTAAAACGCAGATTAAACTCAAACATGCTGTTTTGCTAAAATAAGCATTTTTCAAGCATTTAGATCGTTGAAATCGTTCAAATAGACGCAATATTAATAAAAACAAATAATAAAAATTTCGTCGTTTTTATGCTGTTTACGCGTTAAAACGCTGATTAAAAAACAAAACTTGTGCTGTTTGCTAAAATAAAGCACATTTTCAAGCATTTTAGATCGTTGAAATCGTTCAAATAGACGCAATATTAATAAAAACGATAAATAAAAATTCGTCGTTTTATGCTGTTTTACGCGTTAAAACGCTGATTAAAACTCAAAACGTGCTGTTTTGCTAAAATAAGCATTTTCAAGCATTTTAGATCGTTGAAATCGTTTCAAATAGACGCAATATTAATAAAAACGAATAATAAAATTCGTCGTTTTATACTGTTTTACGCGTTAAAACGCGAATTAAAGCTCAAAAACGTGCTGTTTTTGCTAAATAGGCATTTTCAAGCATTTTAGATCATTTGAAATCGTTCAAATAGAAGCAATATTAATAAAAACGAATAATAAAAATTCGTCGTTTTTATGCTGTTTACGCCGTTAAAACGCAGATTAAAGCTCAAAACGTGCTGTTTTGCTAAAATAAAGCATTTTCAAGCATTTTAGATCGTTGAAATCGTTCAAATAGAAGCAATATTAACCAAAAACGAATAATAAAAATTCGTCGTTTTATGCTGTTTTACGCGTTAAAACGCAGATTAAACTTTCAAAACGTGCTGTTTTTGCTTACAAAATAAAGCAATTTCAAGCATTTTTAGATCATTGAAATCGTTCAAATAGACGCAATAAAATAAAAACGAATAATAAAAATTTCGTCGTTTTTATGCTGTTTTACGCGTTAAAACGCAGAATAAAGCTCAAAACGTGCTGTTTTGCTAAAATAAGCATTTCAAGCATTTTTAGATCGTTGAAATCGTTCAAATAGAAGCAATATTATTAAAAACGAATAATGAATTCGTCATTTTACAATGCTGTTACGCGTTAAAACGCAGATTAAACTCAAAACGTGCTGTTTTGCTTTAAAATAAGCATTTTCAGCATTTTAGATCGTTGAAATCGTTCAAATAGACGCAATATTAATAAAAACGAATAATAAAATTTCGTCGTTTTTATGCTGTTTACGCGTTAAAACGCAGATTAAAGCTCAAAACGTGCTGTTTTTGCTAAAATAAGCATTTTCAAGCATTTTTGAATCGTTGAAATCGTTCAAATAGAAGCAATATTAATAAAAACGAATAATAAAATTTCGTCGTTTTTATGCTGTTTACGCGTTAAAACGCAGATTAAAGCTCAAAACGTGCTGTTTTTGCTAAAATAAGCAATTTCAAGCATTTTAGATCACGTTGAAATCGTTCAAATAGACGCAATAAAAATAAAAACGAATAATAAAAATTTGGTCGTTTTATGCTGTTTTTACGCGTTAAAACGCAGAATAAAGCTCAAAACGTGCTGTTTTACAGCAATAAGCATTTTCAAGCATTTTAGATCGTTGAAATCGTTCAAATAGAAGCAATATTGTAAAAACGAATAATATAAGTTCGTCATTTTTATGCTGTTTTACGCGTTAAAACGCAGATTAAAAGCTCAAAACTTGATGCTGTTTGCTAAAATAAGCATTTTCAAGCATTTTAGATCGTTGAAATCGTTCCGAATAGACGCAATAGTAATAAAAACGAATAATAAAAATTTCGTCGTTTTATGCTGTTTACGCGTTAAAACGCAGATTAAAGCTCAAAACGTGCTGTTTTGCTTTCAAAATAAGCATTTTCAAGCATTTTAGATCGTTGAAATCGTTCAAATAGAAGCAATATTAATAAAAACGAATAATAAAATTCGTCGTTTTATGCTTTGTTTTACGCGTTAAAACGCAGATTAAGCTCAAAACGTGCTGTTTTGCTAAAATAAACATTTTCAAGCATTTTTAGATCGTTGAAATCGTTCAAATAGACGCAATATTAATAAAAAACAAATAATAAAATTTCGTCGTTTTATGCTGTTTTGCGCGTTAAAACGCTGATTAAAGCTCAAAACGTGCTGTTTTTGCTAAAATAAGCATTTTCAAGCATTTAGATCGTTGAAATCGTTCAAATAGACGCAATATTAATAAAAAACGAATAATAAAAGTTCCGTCGTTTTTATGCTGTTTTACGCGTTAAAACGCAGATTAAAGCTCAAAACGTGCTGTTTGCTAAAATAGAGCACTTTCAAGCATTTTAGATCACGTTGAAATCGTTCAAATAGAAGCAATGATAATAAAAACGAATAATAAAAAAATTCGTCGTTTTTTATGCTGTTTTACGCGTTAAAACGCAGATTAAACTCAAAACGTGCTGTTTTGCTTAAAATAAGCATTTTTCAAGCATTTTAGATCGTTGAAATCGTTCAAATAGACGCAATATTGTAAAACGATAAATAAAAAATTCGTCGTTTTTATGCTGTTTTACGCGCGTTAAAACGCTGATTAAAGCTCAAAACGTGCTGTTTGCTAAAATAAGCATTTTCAAGCATTTTAGATCGTTGAAATCGTTCAAATAGACGCAATATTAATAAAAACGAATAATAAAAAATTCGTCGTTTTTATGCTGTTTACGCGTTAAAGAAAAACGCAGATTAAAACTCAAAACGTGCTGTTTTTGCTAAAATAAGAGCATTTTCAAGCATTTTAGATCGTTAAATCGTTCAAATAAAGCAATATTAATAAAACGAATAATAAAAAATTCGTCGTTTTATGCTGTTTTACGCGTTAAAACGCATATTAAAGCGCATCAAAAACGTGCTGTTTTTAACAAAATAGCGCATTTTCAAGCATTTTAGATCGTTGAAATCGTTCAAATAGAAGCAATATTAATAAAAACGAATAATAAAAATTTCGTCGGTTTTATGCTGTTTTACGCGTTAAACGCAGATTAAAAGCTCAAAACGTGCTGTTTTGCTAAAATAAGCATTTTCAAGCATTTTAGATCACGTTGAAATCGTTCAAAATGAAGCAATATTAATAAAACGAATAATAAAAATTCGTCGTTTTATGCTGTTTACGCGTTAAAACGCCGTTAAAGCTCAAAACGTGCTGTTTTGCTTTAAAATAAGCATTTTCAGAAAGCATTTTAGATCGTTGAAATCGTTTGGAAATAGACGCAATATTAATAAAACAAATAATAAAGGCGAACATGCTGTTTTACGCGTTAAAACGCTGATTAAAAGCTCAAAACCTATGCTGTTTTTTTGCTAAAATAGGCAATTTCAAGCATTTTTAGATCGTTGAAATCGTTCAAATAGACGCAATAAAAATAAAAACGAATAATAAAAATTTCGTGGTTTTATGCTGTTTTACGCGTTAAAACGCAGATTAAAGCTCAAAACGTGCTGTTTTTGCTAAAATAAGCAATTTCAAGCATTTTTGAATCGCGTTGAAATCGTTCAAATAGACAGCGCAATAAAAATAAAACGAATAATAAAAATTTCGTCGTTTTTTTTATGCTGTTTTACGCGTTGAAACGCAGAATAAAGCTCAAAACGATGCTGTTTTGCTAAAATAAACATTTTCAAGCATTTTTAGATCGATTTGAAATCGTTCAAATGAAGCAATATTAATAAAAACGAATAATAAAAATTTCGTCGTTTTTATTCTGTTTTACGCGTTAAAACGCAGATTAAAGCTCAAAACGTGCTGTTTTGCTAAAATAACAAAAAGCATTTTCAAGCATTTTAGATCGTTGAAATCGTTTTAAATAAGTAGCCAATAAAAACGAATAATAAAAAATTCGTAATTTTTTATGCTGTTTTACGCAATTAAAACGCAGATTAAAGCTCAAAACGTGCTGTTTTTGCTGCAAATAAGCATTTTCAAGCATTTTATATCGTTGAAATCGTTCAAATAGACGCAGCAATAATAAAAACGAATAATAAAAATTTCGTGAACTTTTGTAACGGCACGCGTTAAAACGCAGAATAAAACTCAAAACGTGCTGTTTTGCTAGGAAAATAAAGCATTTTCAAGCATTTTTAAGATCGTTGAAATCGTTCAAATAGAAACAATATTAATAAAAAAGCGAATAATAAAAAAATTCGTCGTTTTTACATGCTGTTTTACGCGTTAAAACGCGGGTAAAGCTCTAAACGTGCTGTTTTGCTTTAGGTGGTGGCATTTTCAAGCATTTTAGATCGTTGAAATCGGTCAAATAGACGCAATATTATTAATAAAACGAATAATAAAAAAGTGCGTCGTTTTTATGCTGTTTTTACGCGTTAAACGCAGATTAAAACTCAAAAACCCGATGCTGTTTTGCTAAAATAGGCATTTCAAGCATTTTAGATCGTTGAAATCGTTCAAATAGAAACAATGTAAAAACGAATAATAAAAATTCATCGTTTTTATGCTGTTTTACGCGTTAAAAACACCAGATTAAAACTCAAAACGTGCTGTTTGCTAAAAGTAGCATTTTCAAACATTTTAGATCCGTTTGAAATCGTTCAAATAGACGCAATATTAATAAAAACGAATAATACAAAAAATTCGTCGTTTTATGCTGTTTTACCGCGTTAAGAACGCAGATTAAAACTCAAAACACGTGCTGTTTTGCTAAAATAAGCATTTTCAAGCAAGATCGTTGAAATCGTTTAAATAAAACGTAATAATAAAGCGAATAATAAAAATTTCGTCGTTTTTACATGCTGTTTTACGCGTTAAAACGCAGAATAAAACTCAAAAACGTGCTGTTTTGCTGAAATAAGCACTTTCAAGCATTTTAGATCGTTGAAATCGTTCAAATAGACGCAATATTAATAAAAACGAATAATAAAAATTCGTCACGTTTTATGCTGTTTACGCGTTAAAACGCAGATTAAAGCTCAAAACGTGCTGTTTTGCTAAAATCTAAGCATTTTCAAGCATTTTAGATCGTTGGGAAATCGTTTCAAATGAAGCAATATTAATAAAAACGAATAATAAAATTTTCGTCGTTTTTATGCTGTTTTACACTTGTTCAAAACGCAGAATAAAGCTAAAACGTGCTGTTTTGCTAAAATAAACGCATTTTCAAGCATTTTAGATCGTTGAAATCGCCGTTCAAATAGACGCAATATTGTAAAAACGAATAATAAAAATTTCGTCGTTTTTTATGCTGTTTTACTCGTTAAAACGCTGATTAAAACTCAAAACGTGCTTTCATTTTGCTTTAAAATAAGCATTTTCAAGCACTTTAGATCGTTGAAATCGTTCAAATAGACGCAATAAAAAATAAAAACCAATAATAATAAAATTTCGTCCCGTTTTTTACATGCTGTTTTACGCGTTAAAACGCAGAATAAAACTCAAAACGTGCTGTTTTGCTAAAATAAGCATTTCAAGCATTTTTAGATCGTTGAAATCACGTTCAGAATAGACGCAATAAAATAAAAACGAATAATAAAATTTCAGTCGTTTTTATGCTGTTTTACGCGTTAAAACGCAGAATAAAACTCAAAACGTGCTGTTTGCTAAAATAAGCATTTTTCCGAAGCGTTTTAGATCGTTGAAATCGTTCAAATAGAAACCAACCGGCCGTAAAAAACGAATAATAATAAAATTTCGTCGTTTTTATGCTGTTTTTTACGCGTTAAAAACGCAGATTAAAATAAAACGTGCTGTTTTGCTGAAATAAGCATTTTCAAGCATTTTTAGATCGTTGAAATCGTTCAAGCCCGGCTTAATATTAATAAAAACAGATAATAATATAAAATTCATTCCATTTTTTATGCCTGTTTTACGCATTAAAACGCAGATTAAAACTTTCAAAACGTGCTGTTTTGCTAAAATAAAAGCATTTTCAAGCATTTAGATCGTTGAAATCGTTCAAATAGACGCAATATTAATAAAACGGGCCAATAAAAATTTCCGTCGTTTTTATGCTGTTTTACCCGCGTTAAAACGCAGATTAAAGCTCAAAACGTGCTGTTTTGCTAAAATAAAACATTTTCAAAGCATTTTAGATCGTTGAAATCGTTCGTAGGAAGCAATGACCAATAAAAACGAATAATAAAAAAATTCGTCGTTTTATGCTTTTTACGCGTTGAAACGCAGATTAAAACAAAACGTCGCGTTTTGCTAAAATAAGCATTTTCAAGCATTTTAGGTCGTTGCGAAATCACGTTCAAATAGACGCAATATTAATAAAAACGAATAATAAAAATTCGTCGTTTTATGCTGTTTTACGCCGTTAAAACGCAGATTAAAACTCAAAACGTGCTGTTTTGCTAAAATAAGCATTTTCAAGCATTTTTGAATCGTCAAATCGTTCAAATAGACGCAAAATAAAAATAAAAGCAGAATAATAAAAATTTCGTCGTTTTATGCTGTTTTACGCGAAACGCAGATTAAAAACTCAAAACGTGCTGTTTGCTAAAATAAGCATTTTTCAAGCATTTTAGATCGTTGAAATCGTTCCAGCCGGCGCAATATTAATAAAAACGAATAATAAAAAAATTCGTCGTTTTTATGCTGTTTTACGCGCGTTAAGAAACGCAGATTAAAGCTAAACGGTACTGTTTTGCTTTAAATAAAGCATTTTCAAGCATTGAATCGTTGAAATCGTTCAAATAGACGCAATAAAATAAAAACGAATAATAAAAATTTCGTCACGTTTTTATGCTGTTTTTTGCACCGTTAAAACGCAGAATAAAACTCAAAAACGTGCTGTTTTGCTTTAAAATAAGCATTTTCAAAGCATTTTAGATCGTTGAAATCCTCGTTCAAATAGACGCAATATTAATAAAAACGAATAATAAAAGATTTCGTCACGTTTTACATGCTGTTTTACGCGTTAAAACGCAGATTAAAACTCAAAACGTGCTGTTTTTGCTGAAATAAGCTCAAGCATTTTGAATCGTTGGAAATCACGTTCAAATAGAAACTTAATATTAATAAAAACAAGATAATAAAAATTCGTCGTTTTATGCTGTTTTACGCGCGTTAAAACGCAGATTAAAACTCAAACTTGATGCTGTTTTGCTAAAATAAGCATTTTCAAGCATTTTAAGATCCGTTGAAATCGTTCAAATGAAACAATATTAATAAAAAACGAATAATAAAATTCGTCGTTTTTATGCTGTTTACGCGTTAAACCTGGTGCAAAAGCGCTCAAAACGTGCTGTTTTTTGCTAAAATAAGCATTTTCAAGCATTTTAGATCGTTAATCGTTCAAATAGACGCAATATTAATAAAACAAATAATAAAATTTCGTCGTTTTTTTATGCTGTTTTACGCGTTAAAAACGCTGATTAAAACTCAAACGTGCTGTTTTGCTAAAATAACATTTTCAAGCATTTTAGATCGTTGAAATCACGTTCAAATAGACGCAATATTAATAAAAACAGATAATAAAAAATTCGTCGTTTTTATGCTGTTTTACGCGTTAAAACGCAGATTAAAGCTCAAAACGTGCTGTTTTGCTGAAATAAACTTTCAAGCATTTTTAGATCGTTGAAATCGTTCAAATAGAAGTAATATTAATAAAAACGAATAATAGCAAAAGAAATTCGTCACGTTTTTTATGCTGTTTTACGCGTTAAAACGCAGATTAAAAACTCAAAACGTGCTGTTTTGCTAAAATAAGCATTTTTCAGCATTTTAGATGTTGAAATCGTTCCAAATAGAAGCAATATTAATAAAAACGAATAATAAAAAATTCGTCGTTTTATGCTGTTTTACGCTTGCGTTAAAACGCAGATTAAAGCTCAAAACGTGCTGTTTTGCTAAAATAAAGCATTTTCAAGCATTTTAGATCGTTGAAATCGTTCAAATAGACGCAATATTAATAAAACAAATAATAAAAATTTCGTCGTTTTTATGCTGTTTTTACGCACGTTAAAACGCTGATTAAAACTCAAACGTGCTGGCTTTGCTAAAATAAGCATTTTCAAGCATTTTAGATCGTTGAAATCATTCAAATGAGCGCAATATTGTAAAAAACGAATAATAAAAATTCGTCGTTTTTACAGCACTTTGTTTACGCGTTAAAACGCAGATTAAAGCTCAAAAACGTGCTGTTTTGCTAAAATTAGAGCACTTTCAAGCATTTTAGATCGTTGAAATCGTTCAAATGAAGTAGTATTAATAAAAACAGATAATAAAAATTCGTCGTTTTATGCTGTTTTACGCGTTAAAACGCAGATTAAAACTCAAAACCGTGCTGTTTTGCTAAAATAAACATTTTTCAAGCATTTTTAGATCGTTGAAATCGTTCAAATAGGAAGCAATATTAATAAAAAACGAATAATAAAATTTCGTCGGTTTTATGCTGTTTTACGCGTTAAAACGCAGATTAAAACTCAAAACGTGCTGTTTGCTAAAATAGGCAATTTCAAGCATTTTAGATCGTTGAAATCACGTTCAAATAGACGCAATAAAATAAAAACGAATAATAAAAATTTCGTCGTTTTATGCTGTTTTACTGCCGTTAAAAACAGATTAAAGAAAACGTGCTGTTTTGCCTAAAACAAGCAATTTCAAGCATTTTTGAATCGTTGAAATCGTTCAAATAGACGCAATAAAAATAAAAACGAATAATAAAAGTTTCGTCGTTTTTATGCGCTGTTTACGCGTTAAAACGCAGAATAAAGCTCAAAACGATGCTGTTTTGCTAAAATAAACATTTTCAAGCATTTTAGATCGTTGAAATCGTTTAAATAGAAGCAATATTAATAAAAACGAATAATAAAATTTCGTCGTTTTATTCTGTTTTACGCGTTAAAACACAGGTCAAAACTCAAAACGGTAACATTTTTGCTAAAATAAACATTTTCAAGCATTTTAGATCGTTGAAATCGTTTAAATAGAAGCAATATTAATAAAAAACGAATAATAAAAAATTCGTATTAATTTTATGCTGTTTTACGCGTTAAAACGCAGATTAAAGCTCAAAAACGTGCTGTTTTGCTAAAATAAGCTGTTCAACATTTTAGATCGTTGAAATCGTTCAAATAGACGCAATATTAATAAAACGAATAATAAAAATTTCGTCGTTTTTTTATGCTGTTTTTACGCGTTAAAACGCAGGGAATAAAAACAAAACGTGCTGTTTTGCTAAAATAAAAGCATTTTCAAGCATTTTTAGATCGTTGAAATCCGTTCAAATACGAAGCAATAGTAATAAAAACGAATAATAAAAATTCGTCGTTTTTATGCTGTTTTACGCGTAAAACGCAGATTAAAGAAGCTCTAAACGATGCTGTTTTGCTTTAAAATTGGCATTTCCGAAAGCATTTTTAGATCCCGTTTGAAATCACACGTTCAAATAAGACGCAATATTAAGCAAAAAATAGATAATAAAAAAAATTCGTCGTTTTTATGCTGTTTTACGCGTTAGCAGATTAAAGCTCAAAACGTGCTGTTTTGCTAAAATAGGCATTTTCGGCATTTTTAGATCGTTGAAATCGTTCAAAATAGAAACGTATTAATAAAAGGCAGGTAATAAAAATTCATCGTTTTTATGCTGTTTACGCGTTAAAACGCAGATTAAAACAAAACGTGCTGTTTTGCTAAAATAAAGCATTTTCAAGCATTTTAGATCGTTGAAATCGTTCAAAATAGACGCAATATTAATAAAAACGAATAATAAAAAATTCGTCGTTTTTTATGCTGTTTTACGCGTTGAAAACGCAGATTAAAGCTCAAAACATTGCTGTTTTGCTAAAATAAGCATTTCAAGCGGTTTTAGATCGCGTTGAAATCGTTTTAAATAGAAGCAATAATGTAAAAACGAATAATAAAAAAATTTCGTCGTTTTTATGCTGTTTTACGCGTTAAAACGCAGAATAAAAGCTCAAAAACGTGCTGTTTTGCTTCAAAATAAGCACTTTCAAAGCATTTTTTAGATCGTTGAGGAAATCGTTCAAAATAGACGCAATATTAATAAAACGAATAATAAAAATTCGTCGTTTTTTATGCTGTTTTACGCGTTAAAACGCAGATTAAAGCTCAAAACGTGCTTGTTTTTGCTAAAATAAGCATTTTCAAAGCATTTTTAGATCGTCGAAATCGTTCAAATAGACGCAATAAAATAAAAATGAATAAGCCAGAAACATTGGTTTTATGCTGTTTCGCGTTAAAACGATAAAGCTTCAAAACGTGCTGTTTTTGCTAAAATAAGCATTTTCAAGCATTTTGAATCGTTGAAATCGTTCAAATAGACGCAATAGTAATAAAAACGAATAATAAAAATTTCGTCACGTTTTTATGCTGTTTTGCGTTAAAACGCAGATTAAAAGCTCAAATCGTGCTGTTTTGCTAAAATAAGCATTTTTCAAACATTTTTTAGATCGTTGAAATCGTTTCAAATAGAAACAATATTAATAAAAACAAATGGCAAAATTCGTCGTTTTATGCTGTTTTTACGCGTTAAAACGCAGATTAAAGAAAACTCAAAACGTGCTGTTTTGCTAAAATAAGCATTTTACCGAAAGCATTTTAGATCGTTGAAATCGTTTACAAATAAACAATAATAATAAAAACGAATAATAAAAATTCGTCGTTTTTATGCTGTTTTACGCGTTAAAACGCAGAATCGCTCAAAACGTGCTGTTTTGCTGAAATAAAAGCATTTTCAAGCATTTTAGATCGTTGAAATCGTTCAAATAGACGCAATATTAATAAAACGAATAATAAAATTTCGTCGTTTTTATGCTGTTTTACGCGTTAAAACGCTGATTAAAACTCAAAACGTGCTGTTTTGCTAAAATAAGCATTTTCAAAGCACTTTTAGATCGTTGAAATCGTTCAAATAAGGCCGCAATAAAAATAAAACCAATAAAATTTCGTCACGTTTTTGGCGAAACGTACATGTGCTGTTTTACGCGTTAAAACGCAGAATAAAAACTCAAAACGTGCTGTTTTGCCACAAAATAAGCATTTTCAAGCATTTTAGATCGTTGAAATCGTTCAAATAGACGCAATAAAATAAAAACGAATAATAAAATTTCGTCGTTTTATGCTGTTTTACGCGTTAAAACGCAGAATAAAGCTCAAAACGTGCTGTTTTGCTAAAATAAGCATTTTCAAAGCGTTTTTAGATCGTTGAAATCTCGTTCAAGCCAGAGAAGCAATATTAAAAAAAACGAATAATAAAAATTTTCGTCGTTTTTATGCTGTTTTACGCGGTTAAAACGCAGATTAAAAGCTCAAAACGTGCTGTTTTGCTTAAAATAAGCAATTTCAAGCATTTTTAGATCGTTGAAATCGTTCAAATAGACGCAATAAAAGCCAAAAAACGAATAATAAAAAATTTCGTCGTTTTATGCTGTTTTTACGCGTTAAAACGCAAGTCAAAGCTCAAAACGTGCTGTTTTGCTAAAATAAGCATTTTCAAACATTTTAAGATCGTTGAAATCGTTCAAATAGAAGCAATATTAATAAAAACGGAATAATATAAAAATTCGTGTTTTATGCTGTTTTTACGCGTTAAAACGCAGATTAAAGCTCAAAACGTGCTGTTTGCTTCAAAATAAACATTTTCAAACATTTTAGATCGTTGGGGAAATCGTTCAAATAGACGCAATATTAATAAAAACGAATGGCCAAAATTTCGTCGTTTTTATGCTGTTTTACGCGTTAAAACGCGAATTAAACTCAAAACGATGCTGTTTTGCTAAAATAAGCCATTTTCAAACGTGCAGATCGTTGAAATCGTTTCAAATAGAAGCAATATTAATAAAAACGAATAATAAAATTCGTCGTTTTATGCTGTTTGCCGCGTTAAACGCCAGATTAAAGCTCAAAACGTGCTGTTTTGCTAAAATAAGCATTTCAAGCATTTTAGGTCCGTTGAAATCGTTCAAATAGACGCAATATTAATAAAAACAGATAATAAAAATTCGTCGTTTTACATGCTGTTTACGCGTTAAAACGCAGATTAAAAGCTCAAAACGTGCTGTTTTGCTAAAATAAGCATTTTCAAGCATTTTTAGATCGTCAAGGAAATCACGTTCAAATAGACGCAATAAAATAAAAACGAATAATAAAAAGGTACAAGTAGTTTTATGCTGTTTTACGCGTTAAAACGCAGATTAAAGCTCAAAACGATGCTGTTTGCTAAAATAACATTTTCAAGCATTTTTTAGATCGTTGAAATCGTTCAAATAGACGCAAATATTAATACAAAAACGAATAATACAAAAAATTTACGTCGTTTTTATGCTGTTTACGCGTTAAACGCAGATTAAAGCTCAAACGTGCTGTTTTGCTAAAATAAGCATTTTTCAAGCATTTTTAGATCGTGCAAAATCACGTTCAAATAGACGCAATAAAAATAAAAAACGAATAATAAAAATTTCGTCGTTTTATGCTGTTTTACGCGTTAAAACGCAGTTAAAACCCCAAAAAGTGCTGTTTTGCAAAATAAGCATTTTAAGCATTTTAGATCGTTGAAATCTTAAAAAAAATATTAATAAAACTAAAAAATTTTTTTTTTTTTTTTTTTGGGGGGTTAAAAAGTTTTTCAAATAACTTTTAAAATTTTTAATGGAAATTAAAAAACCAATAAAAAAAACAATAATAAAAATTTTTTTTTTTTATTTAAAAGCGTTTCCAAAACCCTTTTTTTTTTTTAAAAAAAGCATTTTTAAAAAATTTAAAAAAAATTTTAAAAAAACGTTTTTAAAAAAAAAAAAAAAACGTGTTTTTTTGCCCCTTTTTTAAAAGCAAATTTTAAACTAAAAAGTGGTTTTTTAAAAAAAATTTTAAAAAAAAAGATTAAATCGTTTTAAACTTGAAAAAAAAAAGAATAAAAAAACGTCGTTTTTTTTCTTTTTTACCTTAAAAAAATTTAAAAAAAATCGTTTTCAAAAAAAATTTAACTTTTTAAAATTTTTTGGGGTTTAATAAAACGAATTAAAAAAATTTTGTTTTTTTTATTTTAACCAATTTTAAAAGTGGTTTTTTTTTTAAAAAAAGACGCATTTTAACCTTAAATTTTTAAAAGGTTTTTAAAAAAAAATAAAAAAACGTCGTTTTTTTTTTCCTTAAAAAATTAACCAAAACGTCTTTTTTCAAAAAAAAAATTTTAAGAAAAAATTTTCGTTTTGCCTATTAAAAAAAAAAAAAAAATTTTTTTTTAAAATTTTTTTTTTAAAACGTTAAAATAAATGCGTTTTTTAAAAAAACATTTTAAAAACTTTTTTCGTTAAAAGTTTAAACCTTTTAAAAAAAAAATAAAATTTGTCGTTTTTTAAATTGGGTTTTTGCTTAAAAAGCAAAAAAAATAAACCTTTTTTCCAAAAAATTTTTGCTTTTTTAAACGTTTAAACTTAAATGGGGAAAAAAAAAATTTTAAAATTTTTAAATTTTTTTTAAAAAAAAAAAAAAGG
>NW_027047246.1:0-16244 GCF_025399875.1 Dalotia coriaria
CCCCCCCCCAAAAAAAAAAAATTTTTAAATTGTATTTGAACGATTTCAACGATCTAAAATGCTTGAAAATGCTTATTTTAGCAAAACAGCACGTTTTGAGCTTTTAATCTGCGTTTTAACGCGTAAAACAGCATAAAAAAGACGAATATTTTATTATTCGTTTTTATTAATATTGCTTCTATTTGAACGATTTCAACGATCTAAAATGCTTGAAAATGCTTATTTTAGCAAAACAGCACGTTTTTAGCTTTAATCTGCGTTTTAACGCGTAAAACAGCATAAAACGACAAGATTTTTATTATTCGTTTTTATTAATATTGCGTCTATTTGAACGATTTCAACGATCTAAAATGCTTGAAAATACTTATTTTAGCAAAACAGCACATTTGGGCTTTATTCTGCGTTTTAACGCGTAAAACAGCATAAAAACGCAGAATATTTTATTATTCGTTTTTATTTTTATTGCGTCTATTTGAACGATTTCAACGATCTAAAATGCTTGAAAATGCTTATTTTAGCAAAACAGCACGTTTTGAGCTTTTAATCTGCGTTTTAACGCGTAAAACAGCATAAAACGACAGAAATTTTATTATTCGTTTTTATTAATATTGCGTCATTTGGAACGATTTCAACGATCTAAAATGCTTGAAAATGCTTATTTTAGCAAAACAGCACGTTTTGAGCTTTAATCTGCGTTTTAACGCGTAAAACAAGCATAAAACGACGAATTTTTTTTATTCGTTTTTATTAATATTGCTTCTATTTGAACGATTTCAACGTCTAAAATGCTTGAAAATGCTTATTTTAGCAAAACAGCACGTTTGAGCTTTAATCTGCGTTTTAACGTAAAACAGCATAAAACGACAGGGCGCACTTTCGTTTTATTAATGTTGCGTCTATTTGAACGATTTCAACGATCTAAAATGCTTGAAATGCTTATTTTAGCAAAACAGCACGTTTGAGCTTTTATTCTGCGTTTAACGCGTAAAACAGCATATAAAACGACGAATTTTTATTATTCGTTTTTTATTAATATTGCTTCTATTTGAACGTGATTTCAACGATCTAAAATGCTTGAAAATGCTTATTTTAGCAAAACAGCACGTTTTGAGCTTTAATCTGCGTTTTTAACGCGTAAAACAGCATAAAAGAGCTTGACGAAATATTTTATTATTCGTTTTTATTAATGTTAGCTTCTATTTGAACGATTTCCAGCGATCTAAAATGCTTGAAAGCCTTATTTTAGCAAAACAGCACGTTTGAGCTTTAATCTGCGTTTTAACGCGTAAAACAGCATAAAAACGGCAGAAATTTTTGGTATTCGTTTTTTATTAATATTGCGTCTATTTGAACGATTTCAACGATCGTCTTGAAAATACTTATTTTAGCAAAACAGCACATTTGGGCTTTATTCTGCGTTTAACGCGTAAAACAGCATAAAACGACGAAGGTACATTATTCGTTTTTTATTTTTTATTTGCGTCTATTTGAACGATTTCAACGATCTAAAATGCTTGAAAAATACTTATTTTAGCAAAACAGCACGTTTTGAGCTTTAATCTGCGCGTTTTAACGCGTAAACAGCATAAAACGACGAAATTTTTATTATTCGTTTTTATTAATATTGCGTCCGGCGAACGATTTCAACGATCTAAAATGCTTGAAAATGCGTATTTTAGCAAAACAGCACGTTTTGAGCTTTTAATCTGCGTTTTAACGTAAAACAACATAAAACGACGAATTTTTTATTATTCGTTTTTTATTAATGTGCTTCTATTTGAACGATTTCAACGATCTAAAATGCTTGAAAATGCTTATTTTAGCAAAACAGCACGTTTGAGCTTTAATCTGCGTTTTAGCGCGTAAAACGGCATAAAACGACAGATTTTTATTATTCGTTTTATTAATATTGCGTCTATTTGAACGATTTCAACGATCTAAAATGCTTGAAAATGCTTATTTAGCAAAACAACACGTTGCACGAGCTTTTATTCTGCAACGCGTAAAACAGCATAAAACGGCAGAAATTTTATTATTCGTTTTTTATTTTTTATTGCGTCTATTTGAACGATTTCAACGATCTAAAATGGCGTAAGCATTTTAGCAGCAAAACAGCGTTTGCGAGCTTTAATCTGCGTTTTTAACGCGGCCAAAACCAGCGCATAAAAACGACGAATTTACGGTATTCGTTTTTATTAATATTGCTTCTATTTGAACGATTTCAACGATCTAAATGCTTGAAAATGCTTATTTTAGCAGCAAAACAGCACGTTTTGAGCTTTAATCTGCGTTTTAGCGCGTAAAACAGCATAAAACGACGAAATTTTTATTTTTTCGTTTTTTATTAATATTGCACGTCTGTTGAACGATTTCAACGATCTAAAATGGCAGAAAATGCTTATTTTAGCAAAACAGCACATTTGGGCTTTTATTCTGCGTTTAACGCGTAAAACAGCATAAAAACGACGGGGAGGTACGCATTATTCGTTTTATTTTTTATTGCGTCTATTTAGCGGAACGATTTCAACGATCTACGTCGCGAAAATGCTTATTTTAGCAAAACAGCACGTTTGACTTTTAATCTGCGTTTAACGCGTAAAACAGCATAAAACGACGAAATTTTTATTATTCGTTTTTTAATTAATATTTGCGTCCATTTGAACGATTTCAACGATCTAAAAATGCTTGAAAATGCTTATTTTAGCAAAACAGCAGCACACGTTTTGAGCGGATCTGCGTTTGTACGCCGAAACGGCATAAAACGACGAATTTTTATTATTCGTTTTTTATTATGTGCTTCTATTTGAACGATTTCCAGCGATCTAAAAATGCTTGAAAATGCTTATTTTAGCAAAACAGCACGTTTTGAGCTTTAATCTGCGTTTTAACGCGTAAACAGCATAAAACGACGAAATTTTTATTATTCGTTTTTATTAATATTGCTTCTTTGAACGATTTCAACGATCTAAAAATTTGAAAATGCTTATTTTAGCAAAACCACGTTTTGAGCTTTTAATCGCGTTTTAACGCGTAAAACAGCTTAAAAAAGACTTATTTTTATTATTCGTTTTATTAATTTGCGTCTATTAACGGAATTCACTATCAAAATGCTTGAAAATGCTTATTTTAAAAGCGCGTTTTAGCTTTAATCTGCGATTTTAACGCGTTTAAAATGCTATTACGACGAAATTTTAATTTTCGTTTTTATTTTTTTGTCATTAACGATTTTTAACGATCTAAATGCTTGAAAATGCTTATTTTAGCAAAACAGCACGTTTAGTTTAATTTCGTTAATGTAAAAATAAAACGACGAATTTTTATTATTGCGTTTTTATTAATATCTTCTTTTGAACTTTCAACGACTAAAATTCTTGAAATGTTATTTTAGCAAAGCACGTTTTGAGCTTTAATTGCGTTTAACGTAGAAAAAGCAATTTTTTTATTTTTTTAATATATTCACTATTTGAGACAATTTTAAATAAAATGCTTGAAAATCTTATTTGCAAAACAGAACATTTGATTTACGTTTTAACGCGAAACAGCATAAAAACGTTTGAAGCTTTATTCTGCGTTTTTATATTAATAAGCGTCTATTTAACGATTTCATTTTTTAAATGCTTGAAAATGTATTTTAGAGCAAAACTTACATTTATTTTAAAAAGCGTTTTAACGCGTTAAGCATAAAACGCATAAATATTATTCGTTTTTATTATATTTGCTTCTATTTGACGATTTCAACGATTTCAAATCTAAAATGCTTGAAAACAGCCTTTTGAAGCTTTTAATCTGCGTTTTAACGCGTAAAACAGCATAAAACGACGAAATTTTTATTATTCGTTTTTTTTTAATATTGCGTCTATTTTAACGATTTCAACGATCTAAAATGCTTGAAAATGCTTATTTTAGCAAAACAGCACGTTTTGAGCTTTAATCTGCGTTTTAACGCGTAAAACAGCATAAAAACGACAATTTATTTTTCGTTTTTATTAATATAGCTCTATTTGAACGATTTCAACGATCTAAAATGCTTGAAAATGCTTATTTTAGCAAAACAGCACGTTTTGAGCTTTTTAAACTGCGTTTTAACGCGTAAAACAGCATAAAAAAGACGAATTTTATTATTCGTTTTTATTAATATTTCGTCTATTTGAACGATTTCAACGATCAAAATGCTTGAAAATGCTTATTTTAGCAAAACAGCACGTTTGAGCTTTATTCTGCGTTTTAACGCGTAAAACAGCATAAAACGACGAATTTTATTATTCGTTTTTATTATTGCGTCTATTTGAACGATTTCAACGATCTAAAATGCTTGAAAATGCTTATTTTAGCAAAACAGCGACGTTTTGAGCTTTAATCTGCGTTTTAACGCGTAAAACAGCATAAAACGACGAATTTTTATTATTCGTTTTTATTAATATTGCTCTATTTGAACGTTTCAACGATCTAAAATGCTGAAAATGCTTATTTTAGCAAAACAGCACGTTTTTAGCTTTAATCTGCGTTTTACGCGTAAACAGCATAAAACGACGAAATTTTATTATTCGTTTTTATTATTGCGTCTATTTGAACGATTTCAACGATCTAAAAAGCTTGAAAATGCTTATTTTAGCAAAACAGCACGTTTTGAGCTTTATTCTGCGTTTAACGCGTAAAACAGCATAAAACGACGAAATTTTTATTATTCGTTTTTATTATATTGCGTCTATTTGAACGATTTCAACGATCTAAAATGCTTGAAAATGCTTATTTTAGCAAACATACATTTGGGCTTTATTCTGCGTTTTAACGCGTAAACAGCATAAAACGACAGAATTTTTATTATTCGTTTTTATTTTATTGCGTCTGTTGAACGGTTCAACGATCTAAAATGCTTGAAAATGCTTATTTTGGCAAAACAGCACGTTTGAGCACGTCACCGTTTACAACGCGTAAACAGCATAAAGCGGCAGATTTTTATTATTCGTTTTTATTAATGTGCTTCTATTTGAACGATTTCAGCGATACAAAATGCTTGAAAATGCTTATTTTAGCAAAACAGCACGTTTGAGGCTTTTAATCTGCGTTTTTAACGCGTAAAACAGCATAAAAACGACGAAATTTTATTATCCGTTTTATTAATATTGCACGTCCTGTTGAACGGTTCAGCGATCTAAATGCTTGAAAATGCTTATTTTTAGCAAAACAGCGCGCTTTGAGCTTTATTCTGCGTTTTAACGCGTAAACAGCATAAAAACGTGAAATTTTTATTATTCGTTTTTTATTTTTATTGCGTCTATTTGAACGATTTCAACGATATAAAATGCTTGAAAATACTTATTTTAGCAAAACAGCACGTTTGAGCTTTTAATCGCGTTTTAACGCGTAAAACCAGCATAAAACGACAGAATTTTTATTATTCGTTTTTATTAATATTGCGTGTTTGAAGACGATTTCAACGATCTAAAATGCTTGAAAATGCTTATTTTAGCAAAACAGCGCGTTTTGAGCTTTTAATCTACCGTTTAACGCGTAAAACAGCATAAAACGACGAATTTTTATTATTCGTTTTTTATTAATATTGCGTCTGTTGAACGATTTAAAGATCTAAAATGCTTGAAAATGCTTATTTTGGCAGCGGCATTTTGAGCTTTAATCTGCGTTTAACGCGTAAAACAGCATAAAACGACTAAATTTTTATTGTTCGTTTTTATTTTTGTGCGTCTATTTGAACGGTTTAACGATCTAAAATGCTTGATAATGCTTATTTTAGCAAAACAGCACGTTTGAGCTTTAATCTACTAACGCGTAAAACAACATAAAACGACGAATTTTTATTATTTCTTTTTTTTATTAATATTGCTTCTATTTGAACGAACAACGATCGTCTTGAAAAATGCTTATTTTTAGCAAAACAGCACGTTTTGAGCTTTAATCGCGCGTTTTAACGCGTAAAACAACATAAAACGACGGTACATTATTCGTTTTTATTAATATTGCGTCTATTTGAACGATTTCAACGATCTAAAATGCTTGAAAATGCGCTTATTTAGCGCGAAACAGCGCATTTGGGCTTTATTCGCCTTGCGTTTTAACGCGTAAACAGCATAAAACGACGGGGAATTTTGTTGTTTTGTTTTGTGCGTCTATTTGGACGTTTCGTCAAATGCTTGAAAATGCTTATTTTAGCAAAACAGCGTTTTGAGCTTTAATCTGCGTTTTAACGCGTAAAACAGCATAAAAACGACGAATTTTTTATTATTCGTTTTATTAATATTGCTTCTATTTGGCGAACGATTTCAACGATCTAAAATGGCAGAAAATGCTTATTTTAGCAAAACAGCACGTTTTGAGCTTTAATCTGCGTTTAACGCGTAAACAGCATAAAACGGCGAAATTTTGTTGATAGACATTAATATTGCGTCCATTTGAACGATTTCAGCGATCTAAAATGCTTGGCGCTTGTTTTGGCGAAACCGGCGTTTGAGCTTTAATCTGCGTTTTAACGCGTAAAACAGCATAAGCGGCGAATTTTTTTTATTATTCGTTTTTTAGCTAATATTGCTTCTATTTGAACGATTTCAGCGATCTAAAATGCTTGAAAATGCTTATTTTAGCGGAAACGCGCGATTTTGAGCTTTAATCTGCGTTTTAATGAAGCAGCATAAAAACGACGGGGGTACGTATTCGTTTTTTATTAATAATGCGTCTATTTGAACGGTTTCAGCGATCACAAAATGCTTGAAAATGCTTATTTTGTAAAACGGCGCATTGGAGGCTTTATTCTGCGTTTTAATGCGTAAAACAGCATAAAACGACGAAATTTTTTATTATTCGTTTTTTTGTTTATTTGCGTCTATTTGAACCGTTTCAGCAGTCTAAAATGCTTGAAAAATGCTTATTTTAGCAAAACAGCACGTTTTCAGCTTTAATCTGCGCTTTTAACGCGTAAAACAGCATAAAAACGACGAATTTTTTGTTATTCGTTTTTTATTAATATTGCTTCTATTTTGAACGGTTCAACGATAAAATGCTTGAAAATGCTTATTTTAGCAAAACAGCACGTTTTGAGCTTTTAATCTGCGTTTTAACGTAAAACAACATAAAAACGACGAAGAATTTTTATTATTCGTTTTTTATTAATGTATTGCGTCTATTTGGCGAACGTTTCGGCGATAAAATGGCGAAAATGCTTATTTTAGCAAAACAGCACGTTTTGAGCTTTTGTCTGCGTTTTAACGCGTAAAACGGCATACGGCGAAGTTTTGTTATTCGTTTTTATTTTGGCCGTCTATTTGAACGATTTCAACGATCTAAAAATGCTTGAAAATGCTTGACGCAAAACAGCACGTTTGAGCTTTACCGAAAATCGCCGCGATTTTAACGCGTAAAACAGCATAAAACGACGAAATTTTTATTATTCGTTTTTTATTAATATTGCGTCCATTTGAACGATTTCAACGATCTAAATGCTTGAAAATGCTTATTTTAGCGAAACCTAGCGTTTTGAGCTTTGCAATCTGCGTTTTTAACGCGTAAAACAGCATAAAACGACGAATTTTTATTATTCGTTTTTTATTAACTCTTGCTGTTGAACGATTTCAACGATCTAAAATGCTTGAAATCACTTATACAGCAGCAAAAACAGCACGTTTTGAGCTTTAATCTGCGTTTTAACGCGTAAAACAACATAAAACGACGAATTTTTATTATTCGTTTTTATTAATATTGCTTCTATTCGAACTGATTTCAACGATCTAAAATGCTTGAAAATGCTTATTTTAGCAAAACAGCACGTTTACAGGCTTTAATCTGCGTTTTAACGCGTAAAACAGCATAAAACGACGAAATTTTTATTATTCGTTTTTTATTAATATTGCGTCTATTTGAACGGTTTCAACGATCTAAATGTTGAAAATGCTTATTTGTAAAACAGCACATTTGGGCTTTTATTCTGCGTTTTAACGCGTAAAAGCAGCATAAAAACGACGAAATTTTATTATTCGTTTTTAATTTTTATTGCGTCTATTTGAACGATTTCAACGTCTAAAATGCTTGAAAAATGCTTATTTTAGCAAAACAGCACGTTTTGAGCTTTAATCTGCCGTTTTAACGCGTAAAACAGCATAAAACGACGAATTTGTTATTATTCGTTTTATTAATATTACTTCTGTTGAACGATTTCAGCGTCTAAAAATGCTTAGAAAATGTATTTAGCAAAACAGCACGTTTTGAGCTTTAATCTGCGTTTTAACGCGTAAAACAACATAAAACGACGAATTTTTATTATTCGTTTTTTATTAATATTGCGTCTGTTGAACGATTTCAACGATCTAAAATGCTTGAAAATGCTTATTTTAGCAAAACAGCGTTTGAGCTTTAATCTGCGTTTTTAACGCGTAAGCAACATAAAACGACAGGGTACATTATTCGTTTTTTTATTTTATTTGCGCGTCTGTTGAACAGTTTTCAACGATCTAAAATGCTTGAAAATGTATTTAGCAAAACAGCACGTTTGAGCTTTAATCTGCGTTTTAACGCGTAAAACAGCATAAAACGACGAATTTTTATTATTCGTTTTTATTAATATTACTTCTATTTGAACGATTCAACGATCTAAAATGCTTGAAAATGCTTATTTTAGCAAAACAGCACGTTTGAGCTTTATTCTGCGTTTTAACGCGTAAACAGCATAAAACGACGAAATTTTATTATTCGTTTTTTTTTATTTTATTGTGCGTCTGTTGAACGATTTTCAGCGATTTAAAATGCTTGAAAATGCTTATTTACAGCAAAACAGCACGTTTTGAGCTTTAATCTGCGTTTAACGCGTAAAACAGCATAAAACATTGAAATTTTATTATTCGTTTTATTGGATTGGACGGGACGGCAGGCGTTCGGGTGAAGTGAAAGCGCGTTTTGAGCTTTAATCTGCGTTTTAACGCGTAAAACAAAACGACGAATTTTTTATTATTCGTTTTATTATGTGCTATTTGAACGATTTCAACGATCTAAAATGCTTGAAAATGCTTATTTTATAGCAAAACAGCGTTTGAGCTTTAATCTGCGTTTAACGCGTAAAACAGCATAAAACGACGAATTTTTTATTATTCGTTTTTATTAATGGCAGCTATTTGAACGATTTCAGCGATCACAAAATGCTTGAAAATGCTTATTTTAGCAAAACAGCACGTTTTGAGCTTTAATCTGCGTTTAGCGTAAAACAGCATAAAAACGACGAAATTTTTATTATTCGTTTTTATTTTTATTGCGCGTCTATTTGAACGATTTAACGATCTAAAATGCTTGAAAATGCTTATTTTAGCAAAACAGCGCGTTTTGAGCTTTAATCTTTCGTTTTGCGTAAAATATGTATAAAAACGACGAATTTTTATTATTCGTTTTTATTAATATTGCTTCGTGAACGATTTCAACGTCCGTCTTGAAAATGCTTATTTTAGCAAAACAGCACGTTTTGAGCTTTTAATCTGCGTTTTAACGCGTAAAGCAACATAAAGACGACAAAATTTTTTATTATTCGTTTTTTATTAATGTGCGTCTATTTGAACGATTTCAACGTCTAAAATGCTTGAAAAAATGCTTATTTTAGCAAAACAGCACATTGGGCTTTTATTCTGCGTTTTAACGCGTAAACAGCATAAAAACGACGAAATTTTTTATTATTCGTTTTTTATTTTTATTGCGTCTATTTGAACGGTTCAACGATCTAAAATGCTTGGCGTAGCGTACAGCAAAACAGCACGTTTTTGAGCTTTTAATCTGCGTTTTAACGCGTAAAACAGCATAAAACGACGAAATTTTTTATTATTCGTTTCTTATTAATATTGCGTCTGTTGAACGCAATTTCAACGATCTAAAATGCTTGAAAATGCTTGTTTAGCAAAACAGCACGTTTTGAGCTTTAATCTGCGTTTTAACGCGTAAAACAGCATAAAACGACGAATTTTTATTATTCGTTTTTTATTAATATTGCTTCTATTTGAACGATTTCAACGATCTAAAATGCTTTGAAAATGCTTATTTTAGCAAAACAGCACGTTTTGAGCTTTAATCTGCGTTTAACGTAAAACAGCAAAAAACGACGAAATTTTATTGGTTTTATTAATATTGCTTCTATTTGAACGATTTCAACGATCTAAAATGCTTGAAAATGTATTTTAGCAAAACAGCACGTTTTGAGCTTTTAATCGCGTTTTAACGTAAAACAGCATAAAAACGGCAGAAATTTTATTATTCGTTTTTATTAATGTGCGTCTATTTGAACGTTTCAACGATCTAAAATGCTTGAAAATGCTTATTTTTAGCAAAACACGTTTGAGAGCTTTTATTCTGCGCGCGTTTTAACGCGTAAAACAACATAACGACGACATTTTTATTATTCGTTTTTATTTTTATTGCGTCTGTTGAACGATTTCAACGATCTAAAATGCTTGAAAATGCTTATTTTAGCAGCAAAACAGCACGTTTTGAGCTTTATTCTGCGTTTTAACGCGTAAAACAGCGCATAAAACGAAGAATTTTTATTATTCGTTTTTATTTTTATTGCGTCTATTTGAACGATTTCAACGATCTAAAATGCTTGAAAATGCTTATTTTAGCAAAACAGCGTTTTGAGCTTTTAATCACCAACGTTTTAACGCGTAGAGCAGCATAAAAACGACGAATTTTTTATTATTCGTTTTGATGTGTACTTCATTTGAACGATTTCAGCGATCTAAAATGCTTGAAAATGCTTATTTAGCAAAACAGCACGTTTGAGCTTTTAATCTGCGTTTTTAACGCGTAAAACGGCATAAAAACGACGAAATTTTATTATTCGTTTTTTATTATGTTGCTTCTATTTAGACGATTTCAGCGATCTAAAATGCTTGAAAATGCTTATTTTAGCAAAACAGCACGTTCTGAGCTTTGTTCTGCGTTTAACGCGTAAAACAGCATAAAAGCGACGAAATTTTTATTATTCGTTTTTTATTTTTATTGCAATCTATTTGAACGATTTCAAAGATCACAAAATGCTTGAAAATGCTTATTTTAGCAAAACAGCACGTTTGAGCTTTTAATCTGCGTTTAACGCGTAAAACGCTTATAAAACGACGAATTTTTATTATTCGTTTTTTTTTTATTAATATTGCTTCTATTTGAACGATTTCAACGATCAAAAATGCTTGAAAAGTATTTATTTTATAGCAAAACAGCACGTTTGAGCTTTTAATCTGCGTTTTAACGCGTAAAACAGCATAAAACGACGAAATTTTTATTATTCGTTTTATTAATATTGCGTCTATTTGAACGATTTCAACGATCTAAAATGCTGGAAAAATGCTTATTTTAGCAAAACAGCACGTTTTGAGAGCTTTTAATCTGCGTTTTAACGCGTAAAACAGCATAAAACGACAGATTTTTATATTCGTTTTTATTAATATTGCTTCTGTTGAACGATTTCAACGATCTAAAAATGTTTAATGCTTATTTCATAAAACAACACGTTTTGAGAGCTTTAATCTACTACGTTTAACTCGTAAAACAACATAAAACGACGAATTTTATTATTCGTTTTTATTAATATTGATTCTATTTGAACGATTCAACGATCTAAAAATGCTTGAAAATGCTTATTTAGCAAAACAGCACGTTTTGAAGGCTTTAATCTGCGTTTTAACGCGTAAACGGCATAAAACGACGAAATTTTATTATTCGTTTGCAGTAATATTGCGTCTGTTGAACAGTGCAACGATCTAAATGCTTGAAAATACTTACTTTAGCAAAACAGCACGTTTTGAGCTTTAATCTGCGTTTAACGCGTAAACAACATAAAACGACGAACTTTATTATTAGTTTTATTATGTGCTTCTATTTGAACAGTTTCAACGATCTAAAATGCTTAAAAAGTAGCATTTTAACAAAACAGCACGTTTTGAGCTTTAATCTTCGTTTTAACAAGTAAAACAACATAAAACGATAAATTTACATTATTCGTTTTTTTTTATTAATAATGCTTCTATTTGAACGATTTCAACGATCGTCTTTGAAAATGCTTATTTTAGCAGCAAAAACAGCACGTTTGAGCTTTAGTCTGAATTTTAACGCGTAAAACAGCATAAAACGACGAATTTTTTATTATTCGTTTTTATTAATATTGCGTCTATTTGAACGATTTCAGCGATAAATGCTTGAAAATGTATTTTAGCAAACAGCACGTTTGAGCTTAAATCTGCGTTTTAACGTAAAACGCAGCATAAAACGACAGAAATTTTATTATTCGTTTTTATTAATGTGCGTCTATTTGAACATTTCAACGTCTAAAATGCTTGAAAAATGCTTATTTAGCAAAACAGCACGTTTGAGCTTTATTCTGCGTTTAACGCGTAAAACAACATAAAACGACGAAATTTTTATTCGTTTTTATTTTTATTCTCTATTTGAACGATTTCAACGATCCATCTTGAAAGTAGCGTTTTGTAGGCGGCGCGGGCTTTGTCGCGTTTTGGCGTGAAACGTAAAACGTTTGATTTTGGCGTTGGTTTTGTTGCGTCATTTGGCAGACGTTTGCGGCGTCTGCGTCGCGAAATGCGCGCAGCGAAACGGCGTTTGAGCAATGCGTTTTAGCGTAAGGCGGCGTAAAGCGACGTTTTTATTATTTTTGTTAAATGGTATTGGGGCGTTTAACGTCGCGTGGCGAAAGTGGCGACGTTTTGGTTTATTCGTTTTGACGTTTGGATCGTGGTGGCAAACGGCGTTTGACAATCGCGTTTAACGTAAAGGCGCGAAAGCCGACGTTTTTGTTTTATGTGGCGGTTCGGCAGTCGTGGCGAAAAGTAGCGGCGAAACGGCGGTTTTAACGTAGACGGCATAAAACGACGAAATTTTTATTATTTGTTTCGTGTATTTGAAACTGTTTGAACAGTTTTCGTGATCTAAATTTGGCGAAATCGCGCAGCGAAAACGGCGTTTTGGGCTTTACGTTTGCGCGGCGTTTGCGTCTGTTTTGGTTCAGCAGTCAAATGGCGGAAGTAGCGTGAAAACGGCGTTTGATTCGCGTTTGGCATGACGTAAATTTTTGTGTTGGTTTTGTTGGTATTTGGTTTGTTCGCGATCTGATGGCGTTTGGTAAGCGTTTTGTGGTTTGCGTAAAACGTGGACGGCGTGGTTTTCGTATGTTGTACCGTTTGGACGGTTTCGGCGATCGGATAACGGGCTGGCTGGTACGGCGCGTTTGGGCTTCGTCGTTTAACGTGAGCAGCCTGGTAAATTTTTATTAATTCGTTTTATTGTCGGTTTGGGTTCAGCGGGTCGTCGTGGCGTTGTAGGCAAGCGTTCTGTTGCCGTTTGCGTAAACGACATTAACGGTGACGGTTTTATTTTGTTGTCTGGCAGGACGGTTCGGGATCTGGAATGACGAAATTAACTGTTTGTGAAGTTTTGGAAATCTTGCGTTTTGATACGGCATAAACGATGATTTATTATTTCATGGTTTTATTCATGAAACCTCATTTGGACACGTTTCGTAGTCAAATGCGAAATTATTGTTTGGCAAGCGGTTGCGTTTTGGTAAAATTTTGATAATTTGGTTTTTATTTAATGGTAAAGTCATTTTGAACTTTGGTTTCGTCGATATTTGAGGTATTTGTTTGTGACACGTTTTGGACTTTTTAAATCATGGACGTAAGGTATGTAAAACATTGATTTTTCATTGTTCGTTTATTGTACCAATTTGGTTTTCGGTGTGGTTTGAGAAGGCTAACAGGTTTTGGGAAAATACCGTCGCGGTTTCAAATATTAAAGGCGGCGTAAGACGACAGATTTTTGATATTCGTTTTTATTAATATTAGATTCCTATTTGAACGATTTCAACTTGATCTAAAATGCTTAGAAAATCTTATTTTAACAGCACGATTTTGAGCTTTAATCTGCGTTTTAACGTAAAACAATAAAACGACAGAAATTTTATTATTCGTTTTTATTAATATTGCGTCTATTTGAACGGTGCCAACAATCTAAAATGCTTGAAAATGCTTACTTTAGCAAAACAGCACGTTTTTGAGCTTTGTCTGCGTTTAACGCGTAAAACAACATAAAACGACGAACTTTTGGTATTCGTTTATTAATATTGCTTCTATTTGAACGATTTCAACGATCTAAAATGCTTGAAATGCTTATTTTAATAACAAAACAGCACGTTTTGAGCTTTGATCTGCGTTTTAACTCGTAAAACAGCATAAAACGACTAAATTTTATTATTCGTTTTTTTTTTTTTTATTGTCTTTTGAACATTTCAACGATCTAAAATGCTTGATAATGCTTATTTTAGCAAAACAGCCCTTTGAGGGAATCTGCGTTTTTTTAAAGCGTAAAAAACACAAAAACGCAATTTTTATTTTCGTTTTTTTTAATATTCTTCTATTTGAAATTTCAACGTCAAATGCTTGAAAATGCATTTTAGCAAAACAGCACGTTTGAGCTTTTAAACTGCGTTTTAACGCGTAAAAAAACAAAAACGACGAAAATTTTTTTTATTCGTTTTTTAATAAAGCCCTCTTTTGAACGATTTCAACGATTTAAAAAGCGAAAATCTTATTTTTTGCAAAAAAGCACATTTGGGCTTTATTCTGGGTTTTAACGCGTAAAACACATAAAACGAGAAATTTTTTTTTTATTCGTTTTTTTTTTTCGTCTATTTGAACGATTTTAACGATCTAAAATGCTTGAAAATCTTATTTTAGCAAAACAGCCGTTTTGAGCTTTAATCGCGTTTTAACGCGTAAAACCCTAAAACGACGAATTTTTTATTATTCGTTTTATTAATTTGCTTTTATTTGAACGATTTCAACGATCTAAAATGCGAAAATGTATTTTAGCAAAACAGCACGTTTTGAGCTTTAATCTGCGTTTTTTAAAGCGTAAAAAAGCATAAAACGGCAAATTTTTTTATTCGTTTTTATTAATATTGCGTCCTTTGAACGATTTCAACGTCTAAAAAGCTTGAAAAAGCTTATTTTAGCAAAACAGCCCTTTTTACTTTAATCTGCGTTTTAACCCAAAAAACATAAAACGACGAAATTTTTTTTATTCGTTTTTTTTTTAATATTGCTTCTATTTGAACATTTCAACGATCAAAAAAGCGAAAAAGCTTTTTTACAAAACACACGTTTTTAGCTTTAATCTGCGTTTTAACCCTAAAAAAAAAAAACGACGAAATTTTTTTTTTTTTCGTTTTTATTAATATTGCTCCCATTTTAACGATTTCAACGATCTAAAATGCTTGAAAATGTTTTTTTAGCAAAACAGCCCTTTTTAGCTTTTTTTTTGCGTTTTAATGCGTAAAACAGCAAAAAAGACAAAATTTTTTTTATTCGTTTTTTTTTTTTGGCTTTTTGGGTTTTCCGATCTAAAAAGTTTAAAATGCTTATTTTAAAAAACAGCCGTTTTTTAGCTTTAATCTGCGTTTTTTAAAGCGTAAAACACATAAAACGCAATTTTTTTTATTCGTTTTTTATTAATATTGCTTCTATTTGAAAATTTCAACGATCAAAATGCGAAAAGCTTTTTTTAGCAAAACAGCCCTTTGAGCTTTAATCCAACGCGTAAAACAAAAAAACGACGAAATTTTATTATTCGTTTTTTTATTGCGTCTTTTGAACATTTCAACGATCTAAAATGCTTGAAAATGCTTATTTTAGCAAAAAAGCACGTTTTGGCTTTATTCTGCGTTTTTAAAGCGTAAAAAAACATAAAAAAGGCAAGTTTTATTATTCGTTTTTTTTTTATTGCGTTTTTTGAACATTTCAGCGATCTAAAATGCTTGAAAATGCTTTTTTTAAAAAAAAGCCCTTTTTAGCTTTAATCTGCTTTTAACGCGTAAAACAGCATAAAACGGTTTTATTATTCGTTTTTATTAATATTGCGTCCATTTGAACGATTTCAACGATCAAAATGCTTGAAAATGCTTATTTTAGCAAAACAGCCGTTTGAGCTTTAATCTGCGTTTAACGCGTAAAAAAGCATAAAACGACGTTTTTATTATTCGTTTTTATTAATATTGCTTCTATTTGAACGTTTCAACGATCTAAAAAAGCTTTTGGGAAAACAAAACAGCCGTTTTTTAGCTTTAATCTGCGTTTTTAAAGCGTAAAAAAACATAAACGCGTTTTTTTATTCGTTTTTTTTTAATTTGCTTCTTTTGAACGATTTCAACGATCTAAAAAGCTTGAAAATTTTTTTAGCAAAACAGCACGTTTTTGGGTTTT
>NW_027047247.1:0-16238 GCF_025399875.1 Dalotia coriaria
AATATTAATAAAAACGAATAATAAAAAAAATTTGTCGTTTTTATGCTTTTTGCGTTAAAACGCAGATTAAGCTCAAAACGTGCTGTTTTGCTAAAATAAGCATTTTCAAAACATTTTTTGATCGTTGAAATCGTTCAAATAGAAGCAATATTAATAAAAACGAATAATAAAAATTTCGTCGTTTTATGCTGTTTTACGCGTTAAAACGCAGATTAAAGCTCAAAACGTGCTGTTTTGCTAAAATAAGCATTTTCAAGCATTTTTTGATCGTTGAAATCGTTCAAATAGACGCAATATTAATAAAAACGAAAAATAAAAAATTCGTCGTTTTATGCTGTTTTACGCGTTAAAACGCAGATTAAAACTCAAAACGTGCTGTTTTGCTAAAATAAGCATTTTCAAGCATTTTTGATCGTTGAAATCGTTCAAATAGAAGCAATATTAATAAAAAACGAAAAAAATAAAAAATTTTGTCGTTTTTATGCTATTTTACGCGTTAAAAAGCAGATTAAAGCTCAAAACGTGCTGTTTTGCTAAAATAAGCATTTTCAAGCATTTTAGATCGTTGAATTCGTTCAAATAGACGCAATATTTAAAAAAACGAAAAATAAATAATTCGTCGTTTTTATGCTGTTTTAGGCGTTAAAACGCATATTAAAAACCCAAAACGTGCTGTTTTGCTAAAATAAAACATTTTTTAAGCATTTTAGATCGTTGAAATCGTTCAAATAGAAGCAATATTAATAAAAACGAATAATAAAAAAATTTGTCGTTTTTATGCTGCTTTACGCGTTAAAACGCAGATTAAAGCTCAAAACGTGCTGTTTTGCTAAAATAAGCATTTTCAAGCATTTTAGATCGTTGAAATCGTTCAAATAGAAGCAATATTAAAACGAATAATAAAATTCGTCGTTTTGATACTGTTTTCGCGTTAAAACGCAGATTAAAAACTCAAAAACCCTGCTGTTTTGCTAAAATAAGCATTTTCAAGCATTTTAGATCGTTGAAATCGTTCAAATAGAAGCAATATTAATAAAAACGAATAATAAAAATTTCGTCGTTTTTAATGCTGTTTTACGCGTTAAAACGCAGATTAAAAACTCAAAACGTGCTGTTTTGCTAAAATAAGCATTTTCAAGCATTTTAGATCGTTGAAATCGTTCAAATAGACAATAAAATAAAAACGAATAATAAAAAATTTCGTCGTTTTTATGCTGTTTTACGCGTTAAAACGCAGAATAAAGCTCAAAACGTGCTGTTTTGCTAAAATAAGCATTTTCAAGCATTTTAGATCGTTGAAATCGTTCAAATAGACGCAATATTAATAAAAACGAATAATAAAAAATTCGTCGTTTTATGCTGTTTACGCGTTAAAACGCAGATTAAAGCTCAAAACGTGCTGTTTTGCTAAAATAAGCATTTTCAAGCATTTTAGATCGTTGAAATCGTTCAAATAGAAGCAATATTAATAAAAACGAATAATAAAAATTTCGTCGTTTTATGCTGTTTTACGCGTTAAAACGCAGATTAAAAGCTCAAAACGTGCTGTTTTGCTAAAATAAGCATTTTCAAGCATTTTAGATCGTTGAAATCGTTCAAATAGACGCAATATTAATAAAAACGAATAATAAAAATTCGTCGTTTTATGCTGCTTTACGCGTTAAAACGCAGATTAAAGCTCAAAACGTGCTGTTTGCTAAAATAAGCATTTTCAAGCATTTTAGATCGTTGAAATCGTTCAAATAGAAGCAATATTAATAAAAACGAATAATAAAAATTCGTCGTTTTGATGCTGTTTTACGCGTTAAAACGCAGATTAAAAGCTCAAACCGTGCTGTTTTGCTAAAATAAGCATTTTCAAGCATTTTAGATCGTTGAAATCGTTCAAATAGACGCAATATTAATAAAACGAATAATAAAAATTCGTCGTTTTATGCTGTTTTACGCGTTAAACGCAGATTAAAGCTCAAAACGTGCTGTTTTGCTAAAATAAGCATTTTCAAGCATTTTAGGTCGTTGAAATCGTTCAAATAGAAGCAATATTAATAAAAACGAATAACAAAAATTCGTCGCTTTTATGCTGTTTTACGCGTTAAACGCAGATTAAAGCTCAAAACGTGCTGTTTTGCTAAAATAAGCATTTTCAAGCATTTTTAGATCGTTGAAATCGTTCAAATAGACGCAATAAAATAAAAAAAGAATAATAAAAATTTCGTCGTTTTATGCTGTTTTACGCGTTAAACCGCAGAATAAAGCTCAAAACGTGCTGTTTTGCTAAAATAAGCATTTTCAAGCATTTTAGATCGTTGAAATCGTTCAAATAGAAGCAATATTAATAAAAACGAATAATAAACATTTCGTCGTTTTATGCTGTTTTACGCGTTAAAAAGCAGATTAAAGCTCAAACGTGCTGTTTTGCTAAAATAAGCATTTTCAAGCATTTTAGATCGTTGAAATCGTTCAAATAGAAGCAATATTAATAAAAACGAATAATAAAAATTTCGTCGTTTTTATGCTGTTTTACGCGTTAAAACGCAGATTAAAGCTCAAAACGTGCTGTTTTGCTAAAATAAGCATTTTCAAGCATTTTAAATCGTTGAAATCGTTTAAATAGAAGCAATATTAATAAAAAAAGAATAATAAAAAAATTTGTCATTTTATGCTGTTTACGCGTTAAAACGCAGATTAAAGCTCAAAACGTGCTGTTTTGCTAAAATAAGCATTTTCAGCATTTTAGATCGTAATTTTAAATAGACGCAATATTAATATAAAACGAATAATAAAAATTTCGTCGTTTTTATGTTTTTTTACGCGTTAAAACCAGATAAAGCTCAAAACGTGCTGTTTTGCTAAAATAAGCATTTTCAAGCATTTTAGATCGTTGAAATCGTTCAAATTGAAGCAATATTAATAAAAACGAATAATAAAAATTCGTCGTTTTATGCTGTTTTACGGTTAAAACGCAGATTAAAGCTCAAAACGTGCTGTTTTGCTAAAATAAGCATTTTCAAGCATTTTAGATCGTTGAAATCGTTCAAATGAAGCAATATTAATAAAAACGAATAATAAAAATTCGTCGTTTTATGCTGTTTTACGCGTTAAAACGCAGATTAAAGCTCAAAACGTGCTGTTTTGCTAAAATAAGCATTTTCAAGCATTTTAGATCGTTGAAATCGTTCAAATAGAAGCAATATTAATAAAAACGAATAATAAAAAATTCGTCGTTTTATGCTGCTTTACGCGTTAAAACGCAGATTAAACTCAAAACGTGCTGTTTTGCTAAAATAAGCATTTTCAAGCATTTTAGATCGTTGAAATCGTTCAAATAGAAGCAATATTAATAAAAACGAATAATAAAAATTCGTCGTTTTATGCTGTTTTACGCGTTAAAACGCAGATTAAAACTCAAACGTGCTGTTTTGCTAAAATAAGCATTTTCAAGCATTTTAGATCGTTGAAATCGTTCAAATAGAAGCAATATTAATAAAACGAATAATAAAAATTTCGTCGTTTTATGCTGTTTTACGCGTTAAAACGCGATTAAAGCTCAAAACGTGCTGTTTTGCTAAATAAGCATTTTCAAGCATTTTAGATCGTTGAAATCGTTCAAATAGACGCAATATTAATAAAAACGAATAATAAAAATTCGTCGTTTTTTTGCTGTTTACGCGTTAAAACGCAGATTAAAGCTCAAAACGTGCTGTTTTGCTAAAATAAGCATTTTCAAGCATTTTAGATCGTTGAAATCGTTCAAATAGAAGCAATATTAATAAAAACGAATAATAAAAATTCGTCGTTTTTATGCTGTTTTACGCGTTAAAACGCAGATTAAAGCTCAAAACGTGCTGTTTTGCTAAAATAAGCATTTTCAAGCATTTTAGATCGTTGAAATCGTTCAAATAGACGCAATATTAATAAAAACGAATAATAAAATTTCGTCGTTTTTATGCTGTTTTACGCGTTAAAACGCAGATTAAACTCAAAACGTGCTGTTTTGCTAAAATAAGCATTTTCAAGCATTTTGATCGTTGAAATCGTTAAATAGAACAATATTTAAAAAAGAATAATAAAATTGCGTTTTTTTGCTGTTTTCCCTTAAACCGATTAAAGCTCAAAACGTGCTGTTTTGCTAAAATAAAAATTTTCAAGCATTTTAGATGGGGGGGAAATGTTCAAATAGAAGAATATTAATAAAAACAAAATAAAAATTCGTCGTTTTATCTGTTTACGCGTTAAAACGCGATTAAACTCAAAACCCTGCTGTTTTGCTAAAATAAGCATTTTAAGCATTTTAGATCGTTTGAAAGTTCAAATAAAAATATTAAAAAAAGAAAATAAAAAAATTTTTTTTTTTTTCCGTTAAACGCAGATTAAATAAACGTGCTGTTTTGCTAAAATAAGCATTTTAAGCATTTTAGTTTTAAAACGTTAAATAGAACAATATTAAAAAAAAATAAAAAAATTTTTTTTTTTTCGGTTAAAACGAAATTTAAAACTCAAACCGGGGTTTTTAAAATAAGCATTTTCAAGCATTTTAGATCGTTGAAATCGTTCAAATAGAAGAATATTAATAAAAAGAATAAAAAAATTTCCCTTTTTTTTTTGGGTTTTCGCGTTAAAACCAATTTGCTAAAAAGGGTTTTGCAAAAACATTTTGTTTTTAATCGTTAAAACCCCAAAAAAATAAAAAAAAAAAAAAATTTTTTTTTTTTAGCGTTCCAAAAAAGGGGCAAAAGCTTTTCAAGCATTTTAGACTTAATCGTTGAAATAGAACAATATTAATAAAACGAATAATAAAAAATTCGTCGTTTGATTTGTTTTACGCGTTAAAACGCAGATTAAAACTCAAACCGTGCTGTTTTGCTAAAATAAGCATTTTCAAGCATTTTAGATCGTTGAAATCGTTCAAATAGAAGCAATATTAATAAAAACGAATAATAAAAACTTCGTCGTTTTATGCTGTTTTACGCGTTAAAAACGCTGATTAAAGCTCAAAACGTGCTGTTTTGCTAAAATAAGCATTTTCAAGCATTTTAGATCGTTGAAATTGTTCAAATAGACGCAATATTAATAAAACGAATAATAAAAAATTCGTCGTTTTTATGCTGTTTTACGCGTTAAAACGCAGATTGAACTCAAAACGTGTTTTGCTAAAATAAGCATTTTCAACATTTTAGATCGTTGAAATAGTTCAAATAGAAACAATATTAATAAAAACGAATAATAAAAATTTCGTCGTTTTTATGCTGTTTTACGCGTTAAAACGCAGATTAAAGCTCAAAACGTGCTGTTTTGCAAAATAAGCATTTTCAAGCATTTTAGATCGTTGAAATGGTTTTAAATAGAAGAATATTAATAAAAACGAATAATAAAAAATTCGTCATTTTTATGCTGTTTACGCGTTAAAACGCAGATTAAAGCTCAAAACGTGCTGTTTTGCAAAAATAAAGCATTTTCAAGCATTTAGATCGTTTGAAATCGTTCAAATAGACGCAATATTAATAAAAAACGAATAATAAAAATTTCGTCGTTTTATATGCTGTTTTAGCGTTTAAAACGCAGATTAAAAGCTCAAAACGTGCTGTTTTGCTAAAATAAGCATTTTCAAGCATTTTTAGATCGTTGAAATCGTTCAAATAGAAGCAATATTAATAAAAACGAATAATAAAAAATTCGTCGTTTTTATGCTGTTTTACGCGTTAAAACGCAGATTATAGCTCAAAACGTGCTGTTTTGCTAAAATAAGCATTTTCAAGCATTTTAGATCGTTGAAATCGTTCAAATAGACGCAATATTAATAAAAAAAGAATAATAAAAATTTCGTGTTTTTTTGCTGTTTTACGCATTAAAAAGCAGATTAAAATCAAAACTGCTGTTTTGTAAAAAAAGCATTTTCAAAACATTTTAGATCGTTGAATCGTTCAAATAAAGCAAATTTAAAAAAACGAATAATAAAAAAATTTGTGTTTTTACGCGCGTTAAAACGCGATTAAACTCAAAACGTGCTGTTTTGCTAAAATAACATTTTCAAAAACATTTTAGATCGTTGAAATTTTAAAAAGACGTAAAATAAAAAAGAATAATAAAAAAATTTTGTCGTTTTTTTTTGTTTTACGCGTTAAAACGCAGAATAAAGCTCAAAACGTGCTGTTTTGCTAAAATAACATTTTCAAGCATTTTAGATCGTTGAAATCGTTCAAATAAACAAAAAATAAAAAAAGAATAATAAAAAATTCGTCGTTTTTATGCTGTTTTTCGCGTTAAAACGCAGATTAAGCTCAAAACGTCTGTTTTTCAAAAAAGCATTTTCAAGCATTTTTAGATCGTTGAAATCGTTCAAATAGACCAATATTAATAAAAAGAAAAATAAAACGTCGTTTTATGCTGTTTTACCTAAAACGCAGAAAAAACCAAAACGTTCTGTTTTGCTAAAATAAACATTTTCAAGCATTTTGATCGTTGAAATCGTTCAAATAGAACAATATTAATAAAAAAAGAAATAAAAATTTCGTCGTTTTATGCTGTTTTCGCGTTAAAAAGCAGATTAAAACTCAAATCTGCTGTTTTGCAAAATAAGCATTTTAAGCATTTTAGATCGTTGAAATCGTTCAAATAGAAGCAATATTTAAAAAAAAACGAATAATAAAAATTCGTGTTTTTTATTGTTTTACCTTAAAACGCAGATTAAAGCTCAAAACGTTGTTTTGCAAAATAAAATTTTTAAGCATTTTAGATCGTTGAAATCGTTAAATAAGCGCAATATTAATAAAAACGAATAAAAAAATTCGTCGTTTTTTTTTTCTTTTTTACGCGTTAAAACGCAGATTAAAGCTCAAAACTCTTTTTGCAAAAAAACTTTTCAACATTTTAGTCGTTGAAAATTTTAAAAAGACGCAATAAAAAAAAACGAATAATAAAAAATTTTGTCTTTTATCTGTTTTACGCGTTAAAACGCAGAAAAAAGCTCAAACGTGCGTTTTTCTAAAATAAGCATTTTCAAACATTTTAGATCTTGAAATTCTTTCAAATAGACGCAATATTAATAAAAAAGAATAATAAAAATTTCGTCGTTTTTTTTTGCTGTTTTTCGCGTTAAAACGCAGTTAAAAACTCAAATCGTGCTGTTTTGCTAAAATAAGCATTTTCAACATTTTAGATCGTTGAAAACGCAAATAAAGCAATATTAATAAAAAAGAAAAAAAAAAAATTCGTCGTTTTTTTCTTTTTACGCGTTAAAAACGTTAAACCAAAAAAGTGCTGGCTAAAAAAAGCATTTTGTTTTTTTATCGTTGAAATCGTTCAAATAGACGCAATATTAATATAAAACGAATTTAAAAAAAATTTTGTCGTTTTTTTGCTGTTTTGCGTTAAAAAGCGGGTAAAACCAAAAAGTGCTGTTTTTGTAAAAAAAGCATTTTCAAACATTTTAGATCGTTAAAATCGTTCAAAAGAAACAAAAAAATAAAAACGAATAATAAAAAAATCGTCGTTTTTTTTGCTGTTTTTCGCAAAACCCGATTAAAGCTCAAAACGTGCTTTTTTTCAAAATAAGCATTTTCAAGCATTTTAGATCGTTGAAATCGTTCAAATAGACGCAATATTAAAAAAAACGAATAATAAAAAAAATTGTCGTTTTTTTGCTGTTTTTCGCGTTAAAACGCAGATTAAACTCAAAACGGCTGTTTTTCTAAAATAAGCATTTTCAAGCATTTTAGATCGTTGAAATCGTTCAAATGGGCAAAAAAAAATAAAAACGAAAAATAAAATTTCGTCGTTTTATGCTGTTTTTCGCGTTAAAACGCAGAATAAAGCTCAAAAAGTGCTGTTTTGCTAAAAAAGCATTTTAAAAACATTTTTTGATCGTTAAATCGTTCAAAAAGGGAATATTAAAAAAACGAAAAAAAAAATTTCGTCGTTTTTTCTGTTTTTCGCGTTAAAACCGTTAAAAACTCAAATCGTGCTGTTTTGCTAAAAAAAGCATTTTCAAGCTTTTTTTATCGTTGAAATCGTTCAAATAGAAGCAAAATTAATAAAAACGAATAATAAAAAAATTGTCGTTTTTATGTTGTTTACGCGTTAAAAACGCAGATTAAAGCTCGCAACGTGCTGTTTTGCTAAAATAAGCATTTTCAAGCATTTTAGATCGTTGAACCGTTCAAATAGACGCAATATTAATAAAACGAATAATAAAATTGTCGTTTTATGTTGTTTTACGCGTTAAACGCAGATTAAAAGCTCAAAACGCGCTGTTTTGCTGCTAAAATGTTTCTTCCTTACTTCGATCAAGGCAACGCGTTGAAATCGTTCAACAGACGCCAAATAAAAATAAAAACGAATAAAATTTCGTCGTTTTATGCCGTTTTACGCGTTAAACGCAGAATAAAGCCTGCAAACGTGCTGTTTTTGCTAAAATACATTTTCAAGCATTTTAGATCGTTGAAATCGTTCGCTAAATAGACGCACATAATAAAAACGAATAATGTACCCTGTCGTTTTATGCTGTTTTACGCGTTAAAAACGCAGATTAAAGCTCAAATCGTGCTGTTTTGCTAAAATAAGCATTTTCAAGCATTTTAGATCGTTGAAATCGTTCAAATAGAAGCAATATTTAATAAAAAAACGAATAATAAAAAAAAAAAAAATTCGTCGTTTTATGCTGTTTTACGCGTTAAAACGCAGATTAAAGCTCAAAACGCTGTTTTGCTAAAATAAGCATTTCAAGCATTTTAGATCGTTGAAATCGTTCAAATAGACGCAATATTAATATAAAACGAATAATAAAATTTGCCGTTTTATGTTGTTTTACGCGTTAAAACGCAGAATAAAAGCTCAAAACGTGCCTTTTGCTAAAATAAGCAATTTTCAAGCATTTTAGATCATTAAAATCGTTCAAATTGAAGCAATATTAATAAAACGAATAAAACATCATCGTCGTTTCTTATGCTGTTTTACGCGCTAAAACGCAGATTGCGCTCAAACGTGCCGCTTTGCTAAAATAAGCATTTTCGCTAAGACGGATCGTTGAAATCGTTCGCCGATTTCACATTAATAAAAACGAATAATAAAAATTCGTCGTTTTATGCTGTTTTACGCGTTAAAACGCAGATTAAAGCTCAAACGTGCTGTTTTGCTGCTAAAATAAGCATTTTCAAGCATTTTAGATCGTTGTAAAATCGTTCAAACAGACGCAATAAAAATAAAACGAATAATAAAAAATTTCGTCGTTTTATGCTGTTTTACGCGTTAAAACGCAGAATAAAGCTCAAACGCTGTTTTGCTAAAATAAGCATTTTTCAAGCATTTTAGATCGCTGAAATCGTTCAAATAGACGCACATTAATAAAAACGAATAATAAAAATTCTGCCGTTTTATGCTGTTTTACGCGCTAAACGCGGCAGATTAAAGCTCAAATCGTGCTGTTTTGCTAAAATAAGCATTTTCACATTTTAGACGTTGAAATCGTTCAAATAGAAGCAAATTAATAAAAAAACGGAATAATAAAAAAATTCGTCGTTTTATGCTGTTTTACGCGTTAAACGCAGATTAAAGCTCAAACGTGCTGTTTTGCTAAAATAAGCATTTTCAAAGCATTTTAGATCGTTGAAATCGTTCAAATAGACGCAATAAAAAATAAAAACGAATAATAAAAATTTCGTCGTTTTATGCTGTTTTACGCTAAAACGCAGATTAAAAGCTCAAATCGTGCTGTTTTGCTAAAATAAGCATTTTCAAGCATTTGTGATCGTTGAAATCGTTCAACAAAGCTAGTCATTAATAAAAACGAATAATAAATTGCCGTTTATGTTGTTTTACGCGTTAAAACGCAGGATTAAAGCTCAAAACGTGCTGTTTTGCTAAAATAACCATTTTCAAGCATTTTAGATCGTTGAAATCGTTCAAATAGACGCAATATTAATAAAAAACGAATAATAAAAATTTCGTCGTTTTATGCGTTGTTTTACGCGCAAAAAACGCAGAATTGCTTCTCCAAAACGTGCTGCTTTGCTAAAATAAGCATTTTCAAGCATTTTAGATCGTTGAAACTGTTCAAATAGAAGAAATATTAATAAAACAAATAATAAAAATCTGTCGTTTTATGCTGTTTTATCGCGTTAAAACACAGATTAAAGCCTTCAAACGTGCTGTTTTACAAAATAAGCATTTTCAAGCATTTTAGATCGTTGAAATCGTTCAAATAGACGCGCAATATTAATAAAAAACGATTAATAAAAATTTCGTCGCTTTATGCTGTTTACGCGTTAAACGCAGATTAAAAGCTCAATCGTGCTGTTTTGCCGTCAGTTACTTTCAAGCATTTAGATCGTTGAAATCGTTCAAATAGAAGCAATATTAATAAAAACGAATATCAAAAAATTCGTCGTTTTATGCTGTTTACGCGTTAAACGCAGATTAAAAGCTCAAAACGTGCTGTTTTGCTAAAATAAGCATTTTCAAGCATTTTAGGATCGTTGAAATCGTTCAAATAGACGCAATAAAAATAAAAACGAATAATAAAAATTTCTGTCGTTTTTAGAAGGTTTACGCTGCTAAACGCAGAATAAAGCTCAAAACGCGCTGTTTCGCCAAAATATGCATTTTCAAGCATTTTAGATCGCGAAATCGTTCAAATAGACGCACATTAATAAAACGAATAATAAAAATCTGTCGTTTGCCGTTTTACGCGTTAAAACGCAGATTAAAGCTCAAAACGTGCTGTTTCCGCTACAAAATAAGCATTTCAAGACGGATCGTTGAAACGTTCAAATAGAAGCAATATTAATAAAACTAATAATAAAAATTGTCATTTTTATGTTGTTTTACGCGCTAAAACGCAGATTAAAGCTCAAAACGTGCTGTTTTGCTAAAATAAGCATTTCAAGCATTTTAGACGTCTGTTCAAATGACGCACATTAATAAAACCAATAATAAAAATTTCCCGTCGTTTTATGCTGTTTTACGCGTTAAAAACGCAGATTAAAGCTCAAATCGTGCTGTTTTGCTAAAACGCTACTTTTCAAGCATTTTAGATCGTTGAAATGTTCAAATAGAAGTACATTAATAAAAAACGAATAATAAAAATTCGTCGTTTTATGTTGTTTTGACGTTAAACGCAGACAAAGCCTTCAAACGTGCTGTTTCGCTAAAATAAGCATTTTCAAACATTCAGATCAAGCTGAAATCGTTCAAATAGACGCAATATTAATAAAAACGAATAATAAAAATTCGTCGTTTTATGCCGTTTTACGCGTTAAAACGCAGATTAAAGCTCAAAACGTGCTGTTTTGCTAAAATAAGCATTTTCAAGCATTTTAGATCGTTGAACTGTTCAAATAGACGCAATAAAATAAAACGAATACGCACCGCTCGTTTTATGTTGTGTTTTGCATGCGTTAAAACGCAGAATAAAGCTCAAACGTGCTGTTTACAAACAAGCATTTTCAAGCATTTTAGATCGTTGAAATCGTCTTTTCAATAGACGTGCACATTAATAAAACGAATAATAAAATTCTCATTGCTTTTATGCTGTTTTACGCGTTAAAACGCAGATTAAAAGCTCAAATCGTGCTGTTTTGCTAAAATAAGCATTTTTCAAGCATTTTAGATCGTTGAAATCGTCTCAAATAGAAGCAAATTAATAAAAAACGAATAATAAAAAAATTCGTCGTTTTATGTTGTTTTACGCGTTAAACGCAGATTAAAAGCTCAAAACGTGCTGTTTTGGCTAAAATAAGCATTTCAAGCATTTTGTGATCGTTGAAATCGTTCAACAGACGCACAAAAAATAAAACGAATAATAAAAATTTCGTCGTTTTTATGCTGTTTTACGTAAGCGTTCCAAGATTAAAGCTCAACCGTGCTGTTTTGCCAAAATAAGCATTTTCGCTGATTTTAGATCGTTGAACTGTTCAAATAGAAGCAATATTAATAAAACCAATACACCCGGCCGCTTTATACGTTTTACGTTAAAACGCAGATTAAAGCTCAAATGCCGTTTTGCTAAATCATTTTCAAGCATTTTAGATCGTTGGAAATCGTTCACAATGACGTAAGCTGATAATAAAAACGAATAATAAAAATTTCCGTCGTTTTATGCTCTTTACGCGTAAAACGCAAATTGCTTCAAAAACGTGCCGTTTTGCTAAAATAAGCATTTTCAAGCATTTTAGATCGCTGGAACCGTTCAACAGAAGAAATACACAAAAACAAATAATAAAATTCGTCGTTTTATGCTGTTTTACGCGTTAAACGCAGATTAAAGCTCAAAACGCTGTTTTGCTAAAATAAGCATTTTCAAGCATTTTGTGATCGTTGAAATCGTTCCTTAAATAGACGCAATATTATAAAAACGACATAAAAATTTCTGTCGTTTTATGCTGTTTAGGCGCGTTAAAAACGCAGATTAAAGCTCAAATCGTGCTGTTTTGCTAAAATAAGCATTTTCAAGCATTTTAGATCGCTGAAATCGTTCAAATAGAAGCAATATTAATAAAAAAACGAATAATAAAAAATTCGTCGTTTTATGTTGTTTTACGCGTTAAAACGCAGATTAAAGCTCAAAACGTGCTGTTTTGCTAAAATAAGCATTTTCAAGCATTTTAGATCGCTGAAAATCGTTCAAATAGACGCACAAAAAACGAATAATAAAAATTCTGTCGTTTTATGCTGTTTTACGCGTTAAAACGCGGTGAATAAAGCTCAAAATGCGTTGTTTTGCTGCTAAAAATATGCATTTTCAAGCATTTTAGATCGTTGAAATCGTTCAGCCAGACGCAATATTAATAAAAAAACGAATAATAAAAAATTCGTCGTTTTTATGTTTTACGCGTTAAAACGCAGATTAGAGCCTTCAAAACGTGCCGTTTCGCTAAAATAAGCATTTTCAAGCATTTGTAGATCGTTGAAATCGTTCAAATAGAAGCAATATTAATAAAAACTAATAATAAAAAATTCGTCATTTTTATGCTGTTTACGCGTTAAAACGCAGATTAAAAGCTCAAAACGTGCTGTTTTGCTAAAATATGCATTTTCAAGCATTTTAGATCGTTGAAATCGTTCAAATAGACGCAATATTAATAAAAACGAATAATAAAATTTCGTCGTTTTATGCTGTTTTACGCGTTAAAACGCAGACAAGCCTAAATCGTGCTGTTTCGCTAAAATAAGCATTTCAAGCATTTTAGATCGCTGGAAATCGTTCAAACAGAAGCAATATTACCAAAAAAAACGAATAATAAAAAATTCGTCGCGCCTTTTATGCTGTTTACGCGTTAAAACGCAGATTAAAGCTCAAAATCGCGCTGTTTTGCTAAAATAAGCATTTTCAAGCATTTTGTAGATCGTTGAAATCGTTCAAATAGACGCAAATATTATTAATAAAAACGAATAATAAAAAATTTCGTCGTTTTATGTCGTTTTACGCGTTAAAACGCAGATTAAAAGCTCAAAACGTAAGCTGTTTTGCTGTACAAGCATTTCAAGCATTTGTGATCACCGCTGCTGAAATCGCCTGCCGAAGCAATATTAATAAAAAAAACGAATAATAAAAATTCGTCGTTTCTGGCGTTAGTTTTTACGCGTTAAACGCAGATTAAAGCTCAAAACGTGCTGTTTTGCTAAAATAAGTATTTTCAAGCATTTTTAATCGTTGAAATCGTTCAAATAGACGCAATATTAATAAAACGAATAATAAAAATTTCGTCGTTTTTTTCGTTTTCGCTTAAAACCAGATTAAAGCTCAAACGGGTGTTTTTTTTTAAAAAAAGTTTTCAAGCATTTTTGGTCGTTGAAATCGTTCAAAAAAAAAAATTAATAAAAAAAGAATAAAAATTCGTCGTTTTATGCCCGTTTTTCGCGTTAAAAGCAGATTAAAAACTCAAACGTGCTGTTTTGCTAAAATAACCCTTTTCAAGCATTTTAGATCGTTGAAATCTTCCCAAATGCGCAATAAAAAAAAAAAACGAATAATAAAAAAACGTCGTTTTATGCTGTTTTACGCGTTAAAACGCAGATTAAAAGCTCAAAACGTGCTGTTTTGCTAAAATAACCATTTTCAAGCATTTTAGATCGTTGAAATCGTTCAAATAGACGCAATATTAATAAAAACGAATAATAAAAATTTCGTCGTTTTATGCTGTTTTACGCGTAAAACGCAGAATAAAGCTCAAAACGTGCTGTTTTGCTAAAATAAGCATTTTCAAGCATTTTAGATCGTTGAAATCGTTCAAATAGAAGAAATATTAATAAAAACAAATAATAAAAAATTCGTCGTTTTATGCTGTTTTACGCGTTAAAACGCAGATTAAAGCTCAAAACGTGCTGTTTTGCTAAAATAAGCATTTTCAAGCATTTTAGATCGTTGAAATCGTTCAAATAGACGCAATATTAATAAAAACGAATAATAAAAATTCGTCGGTTTTATGCTGTTTTACGCGTTAAAACGCAGATTAAAAGCTCAAAACGTGCTGTTTTGCTAAATAAGCATTTTCAAGCATTTTAGATCGTTGAAATCGTTCAAATAGACGCAATAAAAAAAACGAATAATAAAAATTTCGTCGTTTTATGCTGTTTTACGCGATAAAACGCAGAATAAAGCTCAAAACGTGCTGTTTTGCTAAAATAAGCATTTTCAAGCATTTTAGATCGTTGAAATCGTTCAAATAGACGCAATATTAATAAAAACGAATAATAAAAATTTCGTCGTTTTTATGCTGTTTTACGCGTTAAAACGCAGATTAAAGCTCAAATCGTGCTGTTTTGCTAAAATAAGCATTTTCAAGCATTTTAGATCGTTGAAATCGTTCAAATAGAAGCAATATTAATAAAAACGAATAATAAAAATTCGTCGTTTTTATGCTGTTTTACGCGTTAAAACGCAGATTAAAGCTCAAAACGTGCTGTTTTGCTAAAATAAGCATTTTCAAGCATTTTAGATCGTTGAAATCGTTCAAACAGACGCAATAAAATAAAAAAACGAATAATAAAAATTCGTCGTTTTTATGCTGTTTTACGCGTTAAAACGCAGAATAAAAGCTCAAAACGTGCTGTTTTGCTAAAATATGCATTTTCAAGCATTTTAGATCGTTGAAATCGTTCAAATAGAGCAATATTAATAAAAACGAATAATAAAAATTCGTGTTTTATGCTGTTTACGCGTTAAAACGCAGATTAAAGCTCAAAACGTGCTGTTTTGCTAAAATAAGCATTTTCAAGCATTTTAGATCGTTGAAATCGTTCAAATAGACGCAATATTAATAAAAACGAATAATAAAAATTTCGTCGTTTTATGCTGTTTTACGCGTTAAAACGCAGATTAAAGCTCAAATCGTGCTGTTTTGCTAAAATAAGCATTTTCAAGCATTTAGATCGTTGAAATCGTTCAAATAGAAGCAATATTAATAAAAACGATAATAAAAAATTCGTCGTTTTATGCTGTTTTACGCGTTAAAACGCAGATTAAGCTCAAACGTGCTGTTTTGCTAAAATAAGCATTTTCAACAGATCGTTGAAATCGTTCAAATAGACGCAATTAATAAAACGAATAATAAAAATTCGTCGTTTTATGTGTTTTACGCGTTAAAACGCAGATTAAAGCTCAAACGTGCTGTTTTGCTAAAATCAGCATTTTCAAGCATTTTAGATCGTGAAATCGTTCAAATAGAGCAATATTAATAAAAACGAATAATAAAAATTCGTCGTTTTATGCTGTTTTACGCGTTAAAACGCAGATTAAAAGCTCAAAACGTGCTGTTTTGCTAAAATAAGCATTTTCAAGAATTTTAGATCGTGAAATCGTTCAAATAGACGCAATATTAATAAACGAATAATAAAACTTCGTCGTTTTTATGCTGTTTTAGCTTAAACGCTGATTAAAGCTCAAAGGTTTTGCTAAATAAGCATTTTCAAGCATTTTAGTCGTGAAATTGTTCAAAGACGCAATATTAAAAAAACGAATAATAAAAAATTCGTCGTTTTTGTGTTTTACGCGTTAAACGCAGATTAAAACTCAAACGGCTGTTTTGCTAAAATAAGCATTTTCAAGCATTTAGATCGTTGAAATCGTTCAAATAGAAGCAATATTAATAAAAACGAATATAAAATTCGTCGTTTTTATGTGTTTACGCGTTAAACGGATAAAACCAAAACGTGGTGTTTTGCTAAAATAAGCATTTTCAAGCATTTTAGATCGTTGAAATCGTTTAAATAGAAGCAAATTAATAAAAACGAATAAAAAATTTAAG
>NW_027047248.1:0-16228 GCF_025399875.1 Dalotia coriaria
AAAAATAAAATCGTTTTTCTTAAGCTTTTGCATTTTTAAGTTAAACGTTCCCGACGCAATATTAATAAAAAAGAATAATAAAAAAAACGTCTTTTATGCTGTTTTCCCTTTAAAACGAGATTAAAGCTCAAAAGGCTGTTTTGCTAAAATAAGCATTTTCAACCTTTTAAACGTTGAAAAAGTTCAAATAGGGGCAATATTAAAAAAACGAATAATAAAATTTCGTCGTTTTATGCTGTTTTACGCTTAAAACGGGATTAAAACTCAAAAAGTGCGTTTTGCTAAAAAAAAGCATTTTCAAGAAGATCGTTGAAATCGTTTAAATAGAAGAAATTTAAAAAAAAACAATAATAAAAAAGTCTTTTTTTGTGTTTTACGCGTTAAAAAGCAGATTTCCCCGTTGTTTTTAAAAATCAAATTTTTTTTTTGGGTTTTAAAAGAAAATTTAAAAAAAGAAAATAAAAATTTTTTTTTCTTTTTTTAAAAAAAAATTTAAAAAAATTTTTTTTTAAAATAAGCATTTTCAAGCATTTTAAACGTTTAAATTTAAAAAAAATATTAATAAAAACGAAAAAAAAAAAAAATTTTTTTTGCGTTTTACGCGTTAAAAGCTTAAAGCTTTCCCCAAAAAGGGGTTTTTCAAAATAAAATTTTAACTTTTTAAAAGGAATTTAAAAAACGAAAAAAAAAAAAAAAACGTAAAAAAAAATTTGTCCTTTTTCTGTTTTGCTTAAAAAAATAAAAACTAAAAAGTGTTTTTTTAAAAAAGATTTTAAAAGATTAAATCGTTAAAAAGGTTTTAATAAAAAAAAGCAATAAAAAAGTCTTTTTATGCTGTTTTGCTTAAAAGCAATTAAAACTAAAAAGTGGTTTTTTTAATAAAGCATTTTTAGATGTTTAAATCGTTAAATAGAGCAAAAAAAAAAAAACGAATAATAAAACTGTCTTTTTGCGTTTTACGAAAACGCAGAATAAAAACTCAAAAGTGCGTTTTGCTAAAATAAGATTTTCAAGCATTTTGACGTTTAAATCGTTCAAATAGACCCCAATATTTAAAAAAAAAACGAATAATAAAATTTCGTCGTTTTTGCGTTTTTCGCGTTGCAGATTAAAGCCTCAAACGTGGTTTTGCTAAAAAAAGCATTTTAAGCATTTTAAATCGTTGAATCGTTCAAATAGAAGCAATATTAATAAAACGAATAAAAAAGTCGTTTTATGCTGTTTTACCGTTAAAAGCAGATTAAGCTCAAAACGTGCGTTTTTTTAAAAAAAATTTTCGCTTTTTTGATCGTTGAAAACGTTCAAAAGACGCAAAAAAAAAAAAACGAATAATAAAAAAAACGTCGTTTTAGGTTTTTCGCGTTAAAAAGCAGAATAAAAACTCAAAAAGGCTGTTTTTTAAAATAAGCATTTTTAAGCATTTTAGTGTTGAAATCTTAAAAAGACGCAATATTAATAAAAAAAGAAAATAAAAATTGTCGTTTTTTGTGTTTTACGCGTTAAAACGCAGATTAAAGCTCAAACGTGCTGTTTTTAAAAATAACATTTTCAACCCTTTTTGATCGTTAAACCAAATAAAGCAAATTTAAAAAAACGAATAATAAAAATTTTGTCGTTTTATGCTGTTTTTCGCGTTAAAACGCAGATTGCCAAAACGTGCTGTTTTTTCTAAAAAAAATTTTCGCATTTTAGATCGTTGAAATCGAAATAGAAGCAATATTAATAAAAAAAATAATAAAAATTCGTCTTTTATGTTTTTTACGCGAAAAAAGCAGATTAAAGCTCAAAACGGCTGTTTTGCTAAAATAAGATTTTCAAGATTTTTGACGTTTAAATCGTTCAAATAACGCAAAAAAAAAAGAATAATAAAATTTCCGTCGTTTTTTTGCTGTTTTGGGTTAAAAGGGAGATTAAAAACCTCAAAAAGTGCTGTTTTGCTAAAATAAGCATTTTCAAGCATTTTTAGATCGTTGAAATCGTTCAAATAGACGCAATATTAATAAAACGAATAATGTACTGTCGTTTTTATGCCGTTTTACCGCGTTAAACGCAAGATTAAAGCTCAAAAACGTGCTGTTTTGTTAAAATAAGCATTTTCAAGCATTTTAGATCAAGCTGAAATCGTTCAAATAGAAGCAATTAATAAAAACGAATAATAAAAATTTTGTCGCTTTTTATAAGCTGTTTTGTTAAAAACGCAGATTAAAGCCTCAAAAACGTGCTGTTTTGTTAAAATGTTTATTTTTCAAGAATTTGAGATCGTTGAAATCGTTCGCCAAATAGATAATATATTAATAAAAAAAAAACGAATGTAATGTACCCGTTGTTTTATGCTGTTTTACGCGTTAAAAAACGCAGATTAAAAGCTCAAAACGTGCTGTTTTGCTGTAAATAAGCATTTTCAAGCATTTTAGATCGTTGCAATCGTTCAAATAGACGAATATTAATAAAAACGAATAATAAAAATTCGTCGTTTTATGCTGTTTTTTCGCGTTAAAACTCAGATTAAACTCAAAACGTGCTGTTTTGCTAAAATAAGCATTTTCAAGCATTTTAGATCGTTGAATCGTTCAAATAGACAAATTAATAAAAAAGAATAATAAAAATTTCGCGTCGTTTTAGCGTTTACGCGTTAAAACGCAAAAATTAATCTTTAAAAAGTGCTGTTTGTAAAAAAGCATTTTCAAGCATTTTAGATCGTTGAATCGTTCATGACAATATTAATAAAACAATAAAAAAAATTCTCGTTTTTATGCTTTTAGCTTAACGATTAAACTTTAAATGCTGTTTTGCTAAAATAAGCATTTTCAAGCATTTTAGATCTTTGAAATCGTTCAAATAGACGCAATAAAAAAAAACGAATAATAAAAATTTCGTCGTTTTTGTATTTTACGCGTTAAAACGCAGAATAAACTCAAAACGTGCTGTTTTGCAAAATAAAGCATTTCAAGCATTTTAGATCGTTGAAATCGTTCAAATGAAGCAATATTAATAAAAACAGATAATAAAAATTTCGTCGTTTTATGCTGTTTTACGGTTAAAACGCAGATTAAAGCTCAAAACGTGCTGTTTTGTAAAATAAGCATTTTCAAGCATTTTAGATCGTTGAAATCAGTTCAAATAGAAGCAATATTAATAAAAACGAATAATAAAATTTCGTCGTTTTATGCTGTTTTAAGCGTTAAAACGCAGATTAAAACTCAAAACGTGCTGTTTTAAATAAGCATTTTACGAAAGCATTTTAGATCGTTGAAATCAGTTCAAATAGACGCAATATTAATAAAAACGAATAATAAAAATTTCGTCGTTTTTATGCTGTTTTACGCGTTAAAACGATTAAAACTCAAAACGTGCTGTTTTGCTAAAATAAGCATTTTAAAGCATTTTAGATCGTTGAAATCGTTTCAAATAGAAGCAATATTAATAAAAACAGGCCAATAAAAAATTCGTCGTTTTTACGCTGTTTTACGCGTTAAAACGCGAATTAAAAACTCAAAACATTAACTTGTTTTGCTAAAATAAGCATTTTCAAGCATTTTTAGATCGTTGGAATCGTTCAAATAGACGCAATAAAAATAAAAACGAATAATAAAAAGAATTTCGTCGTTTTTATGCTGTTTTACGCGTTAAAACGCAGATTAAAGCTCAAAACGTGCTGTTTTGCTAAAATAAAGCATTTTCAAGCGTTTTTGATCGATTGAAATCCTTCAAATAAACATATTAATAAAAACGAATAATAAAAATTTCGTCGTTTTTTTTATGCTGTTTTACGCGTTAAAACGCAGATTAAACAAAACGTGCTGTTTTTGCTGAAATAAAGCATTTTCAAAACATTTTAGATCGTTGAAATCGTTCAAATTAGACGCAATATTGTAAAAACGAATAATAATAAAAAATTCGTCGTTTTATGCTGTTTTACGCGTTAAAACGCAGATTAAAGCTCAAAACGTGCTGTTTTGCTAAATGTAAGCATTTTCAAGCATTTTAGATCGTTGAAATCACGTTTCAAATAGAAGCAATATTAATAAAACGAATAATAAGAATTTCGTCGTTTTTTATGCTGTTTAGGCGTTGCGGCGCGGTTAAAGCTCAAAACGTGCTGTTTTGCTAAAATATGCATTTCAAGCATTTTTAGATCGTTGAAATCGTTTGAAATAGACGCAATAAAAATAAAAACGAATAATAAAAATTTCGTCACATTGCTGTTTTACTACGCGTTAAAACGCAGAATAAAAGCTCAAAACATTGCTGTTTTTGCTAAAAATAAGCATTTTCAAGCATTTTAGATCGTTGAAATCGTTCAAATAGACGCAATATTAATAAAAACGAATAATAAAAAATTTCGTCGTTTTTATGCTGTTTTACGCGTTAAAAACGCAGATTAAAGCTCAAAACGTGCTGTTTTGGCACAAAATGGCATTTTCAAGCATTTTGGATCGTTGAAATCTCTGTTCAAATGGGTTTACGCAATAATATCAAAGCGAATAATAAAAAATTCGTCGTTTTTATGCTGTTTTATGCGTTAAAACGCGTTACAGCTCAAAGCGATAACTGTTTTTGCTAAAATAAGCATTTTCAAGCATTTAGATCGTTGAAATCGTTCAAAATAGAATCAATATTAATAAAAACGAATAATAAAAAAATCGTCGTTTTTATGCTGTTTACGAGTTAAAACGCAGATTAAAGCTCAAAAACGTACTGTTTGTTAAAATAAGCATTTTCAAAAACATTTTAGATTGTTGAAATCGTTCAAATAGAAGCAATATTAATAAAAACGAATAATAAAAATTCGCCGTTTTTATGCTGTTTTACGCGTTAAAACGCAGATTAAAGCTCAAAACGTGCTGTTTTGCTTTAAAATAAGCATTTTCAAGCATTTTTAGATCGTTGAAATCGTTCAAAATAGACGCAATATTAATAAAACATAAAAAATTTCGTCGTTTTTTATGCTGTTTTACGCGTTAAAACGCAGATTAAAGCTCAAAACGTGCTGTTTTTGCTAAAATAAGCATTTTCAGCATTTTTAGATCGTTGAAATCGTTCAGAAATAGAAGCAATATTAATAAAAACGAATAATAAAAAATTCGTCGTTTTTTACGCTAACTTGTTTTACGCGTTAAAACGCAGATTAAAACTCAAAACGTGCTGTTTTTGCTTGAAATAACATTTTCAAGCATTTTAGATCGTTGAAATCGTTCAAACCAGACGCAATAAAATAAAAACGAATAATAAAATTTCGTCGTTTTTATGCTGTTTTTGCGCGTTAAAACGCAGAATAAAGCTCAAAACATTAACATTTTTTAACAAATAAAGCATTTTCAAGCGAGCAGATCGTTGAAATCGTTCAAATGGCGCAATATTAATAAAAAACGAATAATAAAAATTTCGTCGTTTTATGCTGTTTTACGCGTTAAAACGCAGATTAAAACTCAAATCGTGCTGTTTTGCACAAAATAAGCATTTTGAAGCATTTTAAATCGTTGAATTCGTTCAAATTGAGCAGCGTAATAAAAACGAATAATAAAAAATTTGTCGTTTTATGCTGTTTTTACACGTTAAACGCAGATTACAGCTCAAAACGTGCTGTTTTTGCTAAAATAAGCATTTTCAGCTTTAGATCGTTGAAATCGTTCAAATAGACGCAATAAAATAAAAAACGAACCGTAAATTTCGTCGTTTTATGCTGTTTTACGCGTTAAAACGCGGGAATAAAGCTCAAAACGTGCTGTTTTTTTTGCTAAAATAAGCATTTTCAAGCATTTTAGATCGTTGAAATCGTTCGATAGACGCAATATTAATAAAAACAGATAATAAAAATTCGTCGTTTTTTATGCTGTTTTTACGCGTTAAAACGTTAAAGCTCAAACGTGCTGTTTTGCTGAAAATAAGCATTTTCAAGCATTTTTAGATCGTTGAAATCGTTCAAAATAGAAGCAATATTAAAAAAACGAATAATAAAATTTCGTCGTTTTATGCTGTTTTTACGCGTTAAAACGCAGATTAAGCTCAAAACGTGCTGTTTTGCTAAAATAAGCATTTTCAAAGCATTTTAGATCGTTGGAAATCGTTTTAAATAGAAGCAATATTAATAAAACGAATAATAAAATTCGTCATTTTATGCTGTTTTACGCGTTAAAACGCAGATTAAGCTCAAAACGTGCTGTTTTGCTAAAATAAAGCATTTTCAAGCATTTTAGATCGTTGAAATCACGTTCAAATAGACGCAATATTAATAAAAACGGTAGCCAAAATTTCGTCGTTTTTATACTGTTTACGCGTTAAAACGCAGAATAAAGCTCAAAACGTGCTGTTTTGCTAAAATACGGCATTTTTTCAAGCATTTTAGATTGTTGAAATCGTTCAAATAGAAGCAATATTAATAAAAAACGAATAATAAAAAATTCGTCGTTTTTATGCTGTTTTACGCGTTAAAACGCAGATTAAAGCTCAAAACATTGCTGTTTTGCTGGAAATAAGCATTTTCAAGCATTTTAGATCGTTGAAATCACGTTTCAAATAGACGCAATATTAATAAAAACAAATAATAAAATTTCGTCGTTTTTATGCTGTTCTACGCGTTAAAACGCTGATTGCCAGCTCAAAACGTGCTGTTTTGCTAAAATAAAAACATTTTCAAGCATTTTAGATCGTTGAAATCGTTCAAATAGACGCAATATTAATAAAACGAATAATAAAAATTTCGTCGTTTTTGGCTAACTGTTTTGCATTAAACGCAGATTAAAACTCAAAACGTGCTGTTTTTAAAATAAAGCATTTTCAAGCATTTTAGATCGTTGAAATCCGTTCAAATAGAAGCAATATTAATAAAAACGAATAAAAATTTAAGTCGTTTTTTTATGCTGTTTTACGCGTTAAAACGCAGATTAAAGCTCAAAACGTGCTGTTTTGCTAAAATAAGCATTTTCAAGCATTTTAGATTGTTGAAATCGTTCAAATAGACGCAATATTAATAAAACGAAATAATAAAATTTCGTCGTTTTTTATGCTGTTTTACGCGTTAAAACGCTGATTAAAGCGCAAAAGCGTGCTGTTTTGCTAAAATAAACATTTTCAGAAAGCATTTTAGATCGTTGAAATCGTTCAAACCAGGCGCAATATTAATAAAACGTAAATAAAAATTCGTCGTTTTTTATGCTGTTTTACGCGTTAAAACGCTGATTAAAACTCAAAACGTGCTGTTTTTGCAAAAATAAGCATTTTCAAGCATTTTAGATCGTTGAAATCGTTCAAATAGACGCAATATTAATAAAAAACGAATAATAAAAATTCGTCGTTTTATGCTGTTTTACGCGTTAAAACGCAGATTAAAACTCAAAACGTGCTGTTTTATAAAATAGAGCATTTTTCAAGCATTTTAGATCGTTGAATCGTTCAAATAGAAGCAATAATGTGTAATAAAAACAGACCATGTAAAAGATTTATTCGTTTTATGCTGTTTTACGCGTTAAAACGCAGATTAAACTCAAAACGTGCTGTTTTGCTAAAATAAAAGCATTTTCAAGCATTTTAGATCGTTGGAAATCGTTCCGATAAGCAATAATAAAACGAATAATAAATTTCGTCGTCCGGTTTTGTAACTTGTTTTACGCGTTAAAACGTTAAAGCTCAAAACGTGCTGTTTTGTATAAAATAGCAATTTCAAGCATTTTAGATCGTTGAAATCGTTCAAATAGACGCAATATTAATAAAAACGAATAATAAAAATTTCGTCGTTTATGCTGTTTTGCGTTAAACGCAGATTAAAGCTCAAAACGTGCTGTTTGCAAAATAAGCATTTTCAAGCATTTTAGATCGTTAAAAAAATCGTTCAAATAGAAGCAATATTATAAAGTAATCATTTTATGTTTTACGCGCGTTAAAACGCAGATTAAAACTCAAAACGTGCTGTTTTGCTAAAATAAAGCATTTTCAAAGCATTTTTAAGATCGTTGAAATCGTTCAAATAGACGCAATATTAATAAAAACAAATAATAAAAAATTTTACCGTCGTTTTATGCTGTTTGCAGCGTTAAAACGCTGATTAAAGCTCAAAACATTAACATTTTGCTAAAATAAAAGCATTTTCCAAGCATTTTAGATCGTTGGAAATCGTTCAAATAGACGCAATATTAATAAAAACGATAAATAAAAATTAAAATCGTTTTTTATGCTGTTTTTACGCGTTAAAACGCTGATTAAAGCTCAAAACGTGCTGTTTTGCTAAAATAAGCATTTTCCAAGCATTTTTTAGATCGTTGAAATCGTTCAAATAGACGCAATATTAATAAGAAGCAGATAATAAAAAATTCGTCGTTTTATGCTTTTGCGCGTTAAAACGCAGATTAAAAGCTCAAAACGTGCTGTTTTGCTTTAAAATAAGCATTTTCAAGCATTTTAGATCGTTGAAATCGTTCAAATAAGCAATATTAATAAAACGAATAATAAAAAATTCGTCGTTTTTATGATGTTTTACTCGTTAAAACGCAGATTAAAGCTCAAAACGTGCTGTTTTGCTAAAATAAGCATTTTCAAGCATTTTAGATCGTTGAAATCGTTCAAATAGAAGCAATATTAATAAAACGAATAATAAAAATTTCGTCGGTTTTGTAACATTTTTACGCGTTAAGAAACGCAGATTAAAGCTCAAAAACGTGCTGTTTTGCTAAAATAAGCAATTTCAAGCATTTTGAATCGTTGAAATCGTTCAAATAGACGCAATAAAAATAAAAACGAATAATAAAGAATTTCGTCACGTTTTTATGCTGTTTTGCGCGTTAAAACGCAGAATAAAGCTCAAAACGTGCTGTTTTGTAAAATAAGCATTTTCAAGCATTTTGATCGTTGAAATCCGTTCAAATAGAAGCAATATTAATAAAAACGAATAATAAAATTCGTCATTTTCTATGCTGTTTTACGCGTTAAACGCGATTAAAAACTCAAAACGTGATGTTTTGCTAAAATAAGCATTTTCAAGCGCATATTAGATCGTTGAAATCGTTTCAAATAGACGCAATATTAATAAAAAAACGAATAATAAAAATTTCGTCGTTTTATGCCATTTTTTACGCGTTAAACGCAGATTAAAGCAAACGTGCTGTTTTGCTAAAATAAGCATTTTCAAGCATTTTAGATCGTTAAATCGTTCAAATAGAAACAATATTAATAAAAACGAATAATAAAATTTCGTCGTTTTTATGCTGTTTTACGCGTTAAAACGCAGATTAAAAGCTCAAAACGTGCTGTTTTGCTAAAATAAAGTAATTTCAAGCATTTTTAGATCGTTGAAATCACGTTTCCAAATAGACGCAATAAAACAAAACGAATAATAAAATTTCGTCGTTTTTATGCTGTTTTACGCGTTAAAACGCAGAATAAAGCTCAAAACGTGGTGTTTTGCTAAAATAAGCATTTTCAAGCATTTTTAGATCGTTGAAATCGTTCAAATAGAAGCAATATTAATAAAAACGAATAATATAAAATTCGTGATTTTTATGCTGTTTTACGCGTTAAAACGCAGATTAAAGCTCAAAACGTGCTGTTTTGCTAAAATAAGCATTTTTCAAGCATTTTTTAGATCGTTTGAAATCGTTCAAATAGACGCAATATTAATAAAAACGAATAATAAAGAATTTCGTCGTTTTTTATGCTGTTTTACGCGTTAAAACGCAGATTAAAACAAAGCGTGCTGTTTTGCTAAAATAAGCATTTTCAAGCATTTTAGATCGTTGGGAAATCGTTCAAATAGACGCAATAAAAATAAAAACGAATAATAAAAATTTCGTCGTTTTTTGTAACATTTTACGCGTTAAACGTTAAAGCTCAAAACGTGCTGTTTTTGCTAAAATAAGCATTTTCAAGCATTTTAGATCGTTGAAATCGTTTCAAATAGACGCAATAAAATAAAAACGAATAATAAAAAATTTCGTCGTTTTTTATGCTGTTTACGCGTTAAAACGCAGATTAAAACTCAAAACGTGCTGTTTTTGCTAAAATATAAGCATTTTCAAGCATTTTTTAGATCGTTGAAGCGTTCAAATAGACGCAATATTAATAAAAACGAATAATAAAAATTCGTCGTTTTGTATGCTGTTTTACGCGCGTTAAAACGCAGATTAAAAGCTCAAAACGTGCTGTTTTGCGCAAAATAAGCATTTTTCAAGCATTTTAGATCGTTGAAATCGTTCCAAATAGAAGCAATATTAATAAAAACGAATAATAAAAAATTTATCGTTTTATGCTGTTTACGAGTTAAAACGCAGATTAAAGCTCAAAACGTGCTGTTTTGTTAAAATAAGCATTTTCAAGAATTTTTAGATCGTTGAAATCGTTCAAATCTATATTGCTTCTAAGCAATATTAATAAAAACGAATAATAAAAAATTCGTTGTTTTTATGCTGTTTTACGCGTTAAAACGCAGATTAAGCTCAAAACGACATTTTAGCACAAAATAAGCAATTTCAAGCATTTTTTAGATCGTTTAAATCGTTCAAATGGGCCGCAATATTAATAAAAACGGAGCGTAATAAAAATTTCGTCGTTTTTATGCTGTTTTACGCAAAACGCAATTAAAAGCTCAGAAGCATTAACATTTTGCAAAATAAGCATTTTCAGCATTTTAGATCGTTGGAAATCGTTCAAATAGAAGCAATATTAATAAAAACGAATAATAAAAATTCGTCGTTTTATGCTGTTTTTACGCGTTAAAACGCAGATTAAAGCTCAAAACGTGCTGTTTTGCTAAAATAAGCATTTTCAAGCATTTTAGATCGTTGAAATCGTTCAAATAGACGCAATATTAATAAAAACAAATAATAAAAATTTCGTCGTTTTTTTATGCTGTTTTACGCGTTAAAACGCTGATTAAAGCTCAAAACGTGCTGTTTTGCTAAAATAAAGCATTTTCAAGCATTTAGATCGTTGAAATCGTTCAAATAGACGCAATATTAATAAAAAACGATAAATAAAAATTCGTCGTTTTTATGCTGTTTTGCGCGTTAAAACGCTGATTAAGCTCAAAACGGTAACATTTTTGCTAAAATAATAAAGCATTTTCAAGCATTTTAGATCGTGAAATCGTTCAAATAGACGCAATATTAATAAAAACGAATAATAAAAATTCGTCGTTTTTGTAACATTTTACGCGTTAAAACGCAGATTAAAGCTCAAAGCGTGCTGTTTTGCTAAAATATAGGCATTTTCAGCATTTTAGATCGTTGAAATCGTTCCAAATAGAAGCAATATTATTAATAAAAAACGAATAATAAAAAATTCGTCGTTTTATGCTGTTTTACGCGTTAAAACGCAGATTAAAGCTCAAAACGTGCTGTTTGCTAAAATAAGCATTTTTCAAGCATTTTAAGATCGTTGAAATCGTTCAAATAGAAGCAATATTAATAAAAACGAATGGCCATTTACGTCCGGTTTTATGCTGTTTTACGCGTTAAAACGCAGATTAAAACTCAAAACGTGCTGTTTTGCTAAAATAAGCAATTTCAAGCATTTTAGATCGTTGAAATCGTTCAAATAGACGCAATAAAATAAAAACGAATAATAAAAATTTCGTCGTTTTATGCTGTTTTACGCGTTAAAACGCAGAATAAACTCAAAACGTGCTGTTTTGCTAAAATAAACATTTTCAAGCATTTTAGATCGTTAGAAATCGTTCAAATGAAGCAATATTAATAAAGCGAATAATAAAAATTCGTCATTTCTATGCTGTTTTACGCGTTAAAACGCAGATTAAAGCTCAAAACGTGCTGTTTTGCTAAAACCATTTCAAAGCATATTAGATCGTTGAAATCGTTCAAATAGACGCAATGATGGCAAAAACGAATAATAAAAAATTTCGTCGTTTTATGCTGTTTTAGGCGTTAAACTGAATTAAAACTCAAAACGTGCTGTTTTTGCTTTAAAATAAGCATTTTCAAGCATTTTAGATCGTTGAAATCGTTCAAATAGAAGCAATGATAATAAAAACGAATAATAAAAATTTTGCGTCGTTTTATGCTGTTTACGCGTTAAAACGCAGTTAAAGCTCAAAACGTGCTGTTTTGCTAAAATAAGCAATTTCAAGCATTTTTGGTCGTTGAAATCGTTCAAATAGACGCAATAAAAATATAAAATTGAATAATAAAATTTCGTCGTTTTTATGCTGTTTTTACGCGTTAAAACGCAGAATAAAGCTCAAAAACGTGGTGTTTTAGCACAAAATAAGCATTTTCAAGCATTTTAGATCGTTGAAATCGTTTAAAATAGAAGCAATATTAATAAAAAACAGAATAATATAAAATTCGTCATTTTTATGCTGTTTTACGCGTTAAAACGCAGATTAAAACTCAAACGTGCTGTTTTTGCACAAAATAAAGCATTTTCAAGCATTTAAGATCGTTGAAATCGTTCAAATAGACGCAATATTAATAAAAAACGAATAATAAAAATTTCGTCGTTTTTATGCTGTTTTACGCGTTAAAACGCAGATTAAAGCTCAAATCGTGCTGTTTTGCTTTCAAAATAAGCATTTTCAAGCATTACCCAGATCGTTGAAATCGTTCAAATAGAAGCAATATTAATAAAAACGAATAATAAAAATTTCGTCGTTTTATGCTTTTGTTACGCGTTAAAACGCAGATTAAAGCTCAAAACGTGCTGTTTTTTTAGCAAAATAAGCATTTTCAAGCATTTTTAGATCGTTGAAATCGTCAAATAGACGCAATAAAAATAAAAACGAATATAAAAATTTCGTCGTTTTTATGCTGTTTTACCGCGTTAAAACGCAGATTAAAGCTCAAAACGTGCTGTTTTGCTAAAATAAGCATTTTCAAGCATTTTAGATCGTTGAAATCGTTTCAAATAGACGCAATATTAATAAAAACGAATAATAAAAATTCATCCCGTTTTTATGTTTTTACGCGTTAAAACGCAGATTAAAGCTCAAAACGTGCTGTTTTGCTAAAATAAGCATTTTCAAGCATTTAGATCGTTGAAATCGTTCAAAATAGAGCAATATTAATAAAAGCGAATAATAAAAATTTATCGTTTTATGCTGTTTTACGAGTTAAAACGCAGATTAAAAAGCTCAAAACGTGCTTTGTTTTTGTTAAAATAAGCATTTTCAAAATTTTTAGATCGTTGAAATCGTTCAAACGTATTAATAAAAACGAATGTAAAAATTCGTTGTTTTATGCTTTGTTTTACGCGTTAAAACGCAGATTAAAGCTCAAAACGTACTGTTTTGCTAAAATATGCATTTTCAAGCATTTTAGATCGTTGCAATCTTCAAATAGACGCAATAAAATAAAAACGAATAAAAAATTTCGTCGTTTTATGCTGTTTTACGCGTTAAAACGCAAATTAAAGCTCAAAACGTGCTGTTTTGCTAAATAAGCATTTTCAAGCATTTTAGATCGTTGAAATCGTTCAAATAGACGCAATATTAAAAAACAAATAATAAAAATTTCGTCGTTTTTATGCTGTTTTACGCGTTAAAACGCTGATTATAGCTCAAAACGTGCTGTTTTGCTAAAATAAGCATTTTCAAGCATTTTAGATCGTTGAAATCGTTCAAATAGACGCAATATTAATAAAAACGAATAATAAAAAATTTCGTCGTTTTTATGCTGTTTTACCGTTAAAACGCAGATTAAAGCTCAAAACGTGCTGTTTTCTAAAATAAGCATTTTCAAGCATTTTAGATCGTGAATCGTTAAAATAGAACAATATTTAAAAAAAACGAATAATAAAAATTCGTCGTTTTTATGCTGTTTACGCGTTAAAACGCTGATTAAAAAGCTAAAACGTGCTGTTTTGCTAAATAAGCATTTTCAAGCATTTAGATCGTTGAAATCGTTCAAATAGACGCAATATTTTAAAAAAAAACAAATAATAAAAGATTTCGTCGTTTTTATGCTGTTTTACGCGTTAAAACGCTGTTAAACCAAAACGTGCTGTTTTTTCTAAATAAGCATTTTCAACATTTTAGATCGTTTGAAATCGTTCAAATAGACGCAATATTAATAAAACGATAAATAAAAATTGTCGTTTTTATGCTGTTTTACGCGTTAAAACGCTTGATTAAACTCAAAACGTGCTGTTTTGCTAAAATAAGCATTTCAAGCATTTTTAGATCGTTGAAATCGTTCAAATAGACGCAATATTAATAAAAACGAATAATAAAAATTCGTCGTTTTTATGCTGTTTACGCGTTAAAACGCAGATTAAATCAAATCGTGCTTTTTGCTAAAATAAGCATTTTCAAGCATTTTAGATCGTTAAATCCGTTCAAATAGCGCAATAATTTAAAAACGATAAATAAAAATTCGTCGTTTTATGCTGTTTAGCGTTAAAAACGCTGATTAAAACTCAAAACGTGCTGTTTTGCTAAAATAAGCATTTTTCAAGCATTTTAGATCGTTGAAATCGTTCAAATAACGCAATATTAATAAAAAAGAATAATAAAATTCGTCGTTTTATGCTGTTTTACGCGTTAAAACGCAGATTAAAGCTCAAAACGTGCTGTTTTTGCTAAAATAAGCTTTTCAAGCATTTTTGATCGTTAAATCGTTCAAATAGAGCAAATTAATAAAAACAATTAAAATTTCGTCGTTTTATGCTGTTTTACGCGTTAAACGCAGATTAAAACTCAAAACGTGCTGTTTTGCTAAAATAAGCATTTTCAAGCATTTTAGATCGTTTGAAATCGTTCAAATAGACGCAATATTAAAAAAACGAATAAAAAATTTCGTCGTTTTATGCTTGTTTTACGCGTTAAAACGCAGATTAAAGCTCAAAACGTGCTGTTTTGCTAAAATAGCATTTTCAAGCATTTTTAGATCGTTGAAATCGTTTAAAAAAGAGCAATATTAATAAAAACAATAATAAAAAATTCGTCGTTTTTATGCTGTTTTACGCGTTAAAACGCGTAAAGCTCAAAAGTGCTGTTTTGCTAAAATAAGCATTTTCAAGCATTTTTAGATCGTTGAAATCGTTCAAATAGACGCAAATTTTAAAAAAAACAAAAAATAAAAAATTTCGTCGTTTTTATGCTGTTTTGCGTTAAAACGCAGATTAAAACTCAAAACGTGCTGTTTTGCTTTTAAAAAAAGCATTTTCAAGCATTTTAGATCGTTGAAATCGTTCAAATAGACGCAATATTAATAAAAACGAAAAAAAAAAATTTTTGTTTTTATGCTGTTTTACGCGTTAAAACGCAGATTAAGCTAAAAACGTCTGTTTTGCCAAAAAAAGAGCACTTTCAAGCATTTTAGATGTGAAATCGTTCAAATAGAAACAATATTAATAAAAACGGGTATAAAATTCGTCGTTTTTATGCTGTTTTACGCGTTAAAACGCGATTAAAATCAAAAGTGCTGTTTTTGCAAAATAAGCTTCAAGCATTTTAGATCGTTAATCGTTCAAATAGACGCAATAAAATAAAACGAATAATAAAATTTCTTTGTTTTATGCTGTTTTACGCGTTAAAACGCAGATAAAACTAAAACGTGCTGTTTTGCTTAAAATAAGCATTTTGCATAAGATCGTTGAAATCTTCTCAAATAGAGCAATATTAATAAAAACGAATTAAAAATTCGTCGTTTTTATGCTTGTTTTACGCGTTAAACCGATTAAACTCAAAAAATGCTTTTGTAAATAAGCATTTTCAAAGCATTTTAGATCGTTGAAATCCCTTCAAATGAACGCAATATTAATAAAAAAAGATAATAAAATTCGTCGTTTTATGCTGTTTTACGCGTTAAAACGCGATTAAAACTCAAAAAAAGTGCTGTTTGCTAAAAATAGCATTTTTCAACATTTTAGATCGTTAAATCCCTTCAAATAGACGCAAATTTAAAAAAACGAATAATAAAAATTCGTCGTTTTTATGCTTTTGCGCGTTAAAACGCAGATTAAAGCTTTTAAAACGTGCTGTTTAAATGGCTTTTAGCTTTAGCGTTAAACGTTCAATAAACAAATGGCCAAAATAAAATTTTCGTTTTATGTTTTTTTCCGTTAAACGCAATTAAACTAAAACGGGGTTTTTAAAATGCTTTTCAAGCATTTTAACGTTAAACGCAAATAAAACAAATTAATAAAACGAAATAAAATTTTGTTTTATGTGTTTTCCCTTAAAACGCAATTAATAAACGTCGTTTTAAAATGCTTTTAGCTTTTTTTAAACGTTAAAACGCAATTAAAAATAAAAACGTCGTTTTTATTTTTAAAAAAGCCCGGC
>NW_027047249.1:0-12500 GCF_025399875.1 Dalotia coriaria
GTCTTGAGTTTAAATCTGCGTTTTTAAAGCGTAAAAAAACATAAAAAAGACAACATTCTTATTATTCGTTTTTATTAATATTGCCTCCATTTGAACGATTTCCCAAAGATCTAAAATGCTTAGAAAAAGAAATTTTTTTAGCAAAAACCCGCACGTTTGAGGGGGAAATCCCGCGTTTTAACGGGTAAAAAAGGGCAAAAATTTTATTATTCGTTTTTATTTTTTGGGGTTCTATTTGGACGATTTAACGAACTAAAATGTTTTTAAAATGAATTTTGGGAAAACAGCCCTTTTTTAACTTAAATCCCGCGTTTTTTTAAAGCGTAAAACAGCATAAAACAACGAAATTTTTTATTATTCGTTTTTATTAATATTTCTTTTTTAAAAATTTTAACAATCTAAAATGGTTGAAAAAGAATTATTTTTCAAAAAAAGCACGATTTGAGCTTAAATTCCCGCGTTTTAGCCGTAAAACAAAAATAAAACCACAAAATTTTTTTTTTTTCCCTTTTTTTAATTAAATTTTTTCCCATTTGAACAATTTCAACGATCAAAATGCTTGAAAATGATTATTTTTGCAAAACCGCGTTTTTTAGCTTTTTAATTTCGTTTTGCGCGTAAAACAACATAAAACGTCGAAAAATTTTTTTATTTTTTTATTTAAATTTTTGGGTTCCTATTTTTAACTTTCCCAAAGATCTAAAAAAGCTTGAAAATGGGTTATTTTTCAAAACAGCGTTTTTAGCTTTTAAAACTGCGTTTTTTAAAGCGTAAAACAGCATAAAAAAAACGAAATTTTATTATTCGTTTTAAATTTTTATTTTTTTTTAAACGGTTTCAACAATCTAAAAAACGAAAAATTATTTTAGCAAAACAGCCCTTTTGAGGGTTAAATCGGTTTTTAAAGGGTAAAAACAGCCCAAAAACGACAAAAATAATTATTCGTTTTTATTTTAGCTTCTATTTGAACAAATTTTAACGATCTAAAATATTTTGATTATTTTAGGAAAACAAACCGTTTTGACTTTAATCCGTTTTTAAGCAAAAAAAGCATAAAACGGCAAAATTTTTTTTATTCGTTTTTTTTAAAAAGCCCATTTGAACTTTTTAACGATCCCAAAAAACGAAAAAGATTATTTTAGCAAAACAGCATTTTTTAGTTTTAATCTGGATTTTAACGCGTAAAACTCATAAAAAAGACAAAAATTTTTTTTATTCGTTTTTTTTAATATTTTAAATTCCCATTTGAACGATTTCAACGATAAAAATGATTGGGAAAAGATTTTATTTTTAAAAACAAAACCCGCCGATTTGAGCTTTTTAAACTGCGTTTTTCCCCGTAAAAACGCAAAAACAAGAAATTTTTTTTTATTTGTTTTATTAATTTGCTTCCCATTTGAACGATTTCCCAAAGATTTGTGCCGAAAAAATTATTTTTAAAAAAAACACGTTTTGGGGGCTTTTAAAACTGCGTTTTAACGCGTAAAACAGCCATAAAACAAAAGGGAAATTTTTTTTATTCGTTTTTTTTTAATATTGCTTCTATTTGAACGTTTCAACGGTCAAAATGCTTGAAATGATTTTTTGAAAACGGAACGTCGGGGGCAATGCGTTTTTGGGGTTTTAAAAAGGGATAAAAAAGGAGGGAAAATTTTTTTTTCCCTTTTTTTAATATTGCTTCCCATTTGAACTTTATTTTTAAAAACTAAAATGCTTGAAAATAATTTTTGGGAAAACAACACGTTTTTTAGCTTTTTAAACTGCGTTTTTAAAGCGTAAAACAATAAAAAAAACGGGGGTTTTTACTTTTTTCGTTTTTTTTTAATATTTCGTTTTGGGGGTTTGTTTCCGTGGCGTGATTTTTTAAACAAAAAAGCCCGTTTTGAGCTTAAATCTACCGGGTTTTTAACGCGTAAAAAGGGGGCTAAAACGACCAAATTTTATTCCCTTTTTTAATTAAAATTTGGGGCCCCATTTGAAAAATTTCAACGATCCAAAATGCTTTTGAAAAGATTATTGGCGGGGCCCTTTGGGCAACAATCCCCGCGTTTATAACGCGTAAAAACCGGGATAAAAAAGGCGTTTTTTATTTTTTTTTTTTTTTTTTGACCGTTTAACGGTTTAAAAGGGCTTGGGAAAAAATTTAAATTTTAACCAAAACAACCCCTTTTGAGGCCTTAAATTTTGTTTTTAAAGCGTAAAAAAGCATAAAAAAGACCAAAAAATTTTTTTATTCGTTTTTTTATTTTTCTATTTGGGTTTTCGGGTTAAAAATTTTAAAGGATTTTTTGAAAAACCCCTTTTGGGGCTTTTTCGGTTTTTTAAAGCTAAAACAGCATAAAAAAAGACGGTTTTTTTTGGGGTTTTGTAAAACCAACTTTTGGGGGGTTTTGGGTCCTCGCCGAAATATTAAATTTTTGCCAGCAAATTTTTAGGTTTAAAAACTGCCCTTTCCCTAAAACCGGGGTAAAAAAGGCAACTTTTTTTTTTCGGTTTTTGGAATATTTGCTTTTTGAACGGGGGTTTCCGGAATTTTGCTTTAAAATTATTTTACAAACCAAACTTGTTTTGGAAAACAAACTCGTTTTAACGCGTTTAAAAAAGCAAAAAAAGGCGGTTTTTTTATTTTGTTTTTTTTTAAATTTCCTATTCGAAAGATTTCAACGATCTCGGGGGTTGGTTTAACCCAAAAAAAAGCACGTTTTTAGGTTTTTAAACTGCGTTTTAAGCTTAAAACAGCATAAAACGACCGGGGTTTTGTGCGTTTTAAAATTTTCATTTTTGAACCGGTTTCAACGATCCAAAAAAGCTTGAAAAAATTATTTCCCCCCAAAACGGGGCCCCTTTTGGGCGTCTTGGGTTTTTGGGGGCCAAAGCGACAAAAAATTTTTATTATTTGTTTTTTTAAAATGCTTCTATTTGAACAATTTCCGGAAACAAAAAACTTTAAAAAATTTTTTTTGCAAAACAGCACGTTTTGAGGGTTTGGTCCCGTTTTTAACCCTAAAACAACCTTAAAACGAGAATTTTTTTTTTTAGGGTTTAAAATTTCCTTTTGAACGATTTCCCAAAGTCTAAAACTGGCGAAAAAAATTTTTTAAAAAAACCGTTTTTAGCTTTTTAAACCGTTTTAACGCTAAAAAAAATAAAACGACGAATTTTTTTTTGTTCGTTTTTATTAATATTAAGTTTCTATTTGAACGATTTCAACGATCTAAAACGCTTGAAAATGATTATTTTAGCAAAACAGCATGTTTTCAGCTTTAATCTGCGTTTTAACGCAAAACAGCATAAAAACGACGAAATTTATATTATTCGTTTTTATTAATATTACTTCTATTTGAAACGATTTCAACGATCTAAAAAATGCTCGAAATGATTATTTCCAGCAAACAACACGTTTTGAGCTTAAATCTGCGTTTTAACGCGTAAAACAAGCATAAAAAACGACAAAATTTTTTATTATTCGTTTTATTAATATTGCGTCTACTCTGAACGTGATTTCAACGATCTAAAATGCTTGAAAAATGATTATTTTAGCAAACAGCACGTTTTGAGCTTTAATCTGCGTTTAACGCGTAAAACAGCATAAAACGACGAAATTTTTATTACTGTTTTTATTAATACTGTTTCTATTTAAACGATTTCAACAATCTAAAATGCTTGAAATGATTATTTTAACAAAACATCACGTTTTGAGTTTTAATCTGCGATTTATCGCAAAATGCTGCAAACACGACGAAATTTTGTATTATTCGATTTTTATTAATATTGCGTCTATTTGAACGATTTCAACGACAAAAAATGCCGGAAACATTATTTTAAAGCAAACAGCACGTTTTGAGCTTAAATCTGCGTTTTAACGCGTAAAACAGCATAAAAGACGAAATTTTTATTATTCCGTTTTTATTAATATTGCCTCTATTTGAACGATTTCAACGATCTAAAATGCTTGAAAATGATTATTTTGTAGCAAAAACAAAGCACGTTTTGAGCTTTAATCTGCGATTTAACGCGTAAAGCAGCATAAAAACGACGAAATTTTTATTATTCGTTTTTATTAATATTGTTTCTATTTGAACAATTTCCAACGATCTAAAATTGCTTCAAAATGATTATTTAGCAAAACAGCACGTTTTGTGCTTAATCTGCGTTTTAACGCGTGCAAAACAGCTTAAAAAACGACGAAATTTTTTATTATTCGTTTTATTAATATTGCTTCTATTTGGAACGATTTCAACGATCTAAAAAATGCTTGAAAATGATTATTTCAGCAAAACAGCACGTTTTTGAGTTTCTTGAATCTGCGTTTTAACGCGGTAAAACAAAGCATAAAACGACAAATTTTTTTATTATTCGTTTTATTAATATTGCGTCTATTTGAACGATTTCAACGATCTAAAATGCTTGAAATGATTATTTTAGCAAAACAGCACGTTTGAATTTTAATCTGTGTTTTAACGCGTAAAAAACAGCATAAAACGACGAAATTTTGGCCATTCGTTTTAATAATATTGTTTCTATTTGAACGATTTCAACAATCTAAAAATGCCAAAATGATTATTTCAGCAAAAACAGCACGATTTGAGCTTTAATCTGCGTTTTCTTAACGTATAAAAACTGCAGAAAAATGACGAAATTTTTATTATTCGTTTTTATTAATATTGCGTCTATTTGAACGATTTCAAAGATCTAAAATGCTTGAAAATGATTATTTCAGCAAAACAGAAGCACGTTTTGAGCGCTTAAATCTGGTGTTTTAATCGGCGGTGAAAAATTGGTGAATAAAAAAACGCCCTTATTATTCGTTTATTAATACTGCTTCTATTTGAACGATTTCAACAATCTAAAATGCTTGAAATGATTATTTTGCGGCAAAACAGCACGATTTGAGCTTTAATCGCGTTTTAACGCGTAATACCGCAGAAAAAAATGTGACGAAATTTTTATATTCGTTTTTATTAATATTGCGTCTATTTGAACGATTTCGACGATCTAAAATGCATGAAATGATTATTTTAGCAAAACAGCACGTTTTGAGTTTAATCTGCGTTTAACGCGTAAAACAGCATAAAAAACGACGAAATTTTTTATTATCTTCGTTTTAATTACTACGTTTCTATTTGAACGATTTCAACAATCTAAAATGCGTGAAAAAATGATTATTTTAGCAAAACAGCACGTTTTGAGCTTTAATCTGCGTTTTAACGCGTAAACAGCATAAAAACAACGAAATTTTATTATTCGTTTTTATTAATATTATGTCTATTTGAACGGGATTTCAACGATCTAAAATGCCTCGAAAATGATTATTTTAGCAAAACAGCACGTTTTGATCTTAAATCTGGGCGTGCCTTTAATGCGTGCAAAACAGCATAAAATCAATAAAATTTTTATTATTCGTTTTTACATTACGTTTCTATTTGAACGATTTCAACAATCTAAAAATGCTTTTAAAATGATTATTTTTAGCAAAACAGCACGTTTTGAGCTTTTAATCTGCGTTTCTGAACGCGCGTAAAACAAAAGCATAAAAAGACGAAATTTTGGCTATTCGTTTTTATTAATATTGTTCCTATTTGAAAGATTTCAACCATCTAAAATGCTTGAAAATGATTATTTTAGCGAAAACAGCTCTTTGCGCTTTATCTGCGTTATAACGCGCAAAACAGCATAAAAACGACGAAATTTTTATTGTTCGTTTTTATTATTATTGCTTCTATTTAAACAATTTCAACAATCTTAAAACAGCTTTAAAAATGAATATTTTAGCAAAACAGCACGTTTTGAGCTTTAATCTGCGTTTTAACGCGCGTAAAACAGCATAAAAAAACGTCGTGAAATTTTTATTATTCGTTTTATTAATATTGCGTCTATTTTAACGATTTCAAACGATCTACGAGTTGAAAATGACGGTTTTAACAAAACAGCATCACGTTTGAGCTTTAATCTGCGTTTCTGCAACGCGTAAAACAGCATAAAAACGTCGAAATTTTTATTATTCGTTTTATTAATATTGCGCCCATTTGGAACGTGATTTCAACGATCTAAAATGCTTGAAAATGATTATTTTTAAAGCAAAAACAGCACGTTTCCTGAGCTTTTAATCTGCGTTTTAACGCGTAAAACAAACGTAAAAACGACAAAATTTTTATTATTCGTTTTATTAATATTGTTTCTATTTGGAACGATTTCAACGATCTAAAAATGCTTGAAAATGATTATTTCAGCAAAACAGCACGTTTTGAGCTTAAATCTGCGTTTTTAACGCGTAAAACAGCATAAAAAAACGACAAAAATTTTTATTATTCGTTTTTATTAATATTGTTTATTTTGAACGATTTCAATCGATCTAAAATGCTTAAAAATGATTTTTGCTAAACAGCACGGTTTTGAGTTTTAATCTGCGTTTTAACGCGCGCAAAAACAGCATAAAAAGCGACGAAATTTTTATTATTCGTTTTTATTAATATTGCTTCTTCTATTTGGAACGATTTCAACGATCTAAAAATGCTTTTAAAATGATAATTTTAGCAAAACGGCACGTTTTGAGTTTTAATCTGCGTTTAACGCGGCAAAACTGCATAAAAACGACGGAAATTTGTGTTATTAGTTTTACCAATATTGTTTCTATTTGAACGATTTTAACAAATCTAAAATGCTTGAAAAATGATTATTTTGTAAAGCAAAACAGCATCGTTTTGGTTTCACTGCGTTTTAACGCGTAAAAACAAAGCATAAAAAAACGACGAAATTCTTTTATTATTCGTTTTTATTGTTTACCATTATTATGTCTATTTGAACGAGTTCAACGATTCAAAAATGCTGGCACGATTATTTTATCAAAACAACACGTTTTTGTTTTAATCTGCGTTTTAACGCGTAAACAGCATAAAACGTCGAAATTTTTATTATTCGTTTTTATTACAGCCTCTATTTTGACCGCTTTCAACGATCTAAAATGCCGGAAAAATGATTATTTTAGCAAAGTCGTTATCGCTTTAGTTTAAACCGCGTTTTAACGCGTAAAACAAAAGCATAAGAACGACAAAATTTTGTTATTCGTTTTGCTTACGTTGCTTCTATTTTTACGATTTCCAACGACTCAAAATGCTTTAAAATGATTATTTTAGCAAAACAGCAACGTTTTGAGCTTTAATCTGCGTTTTAAACGCGTAAAACAGCATAGAAACAATGAAATTTTATTATTCGTTTTTATTAATATTGTTTCTATTTGAACGATTTCAACGATCTAAAATGCTTGAAAGAGATTATTATAGCTAAAACAGCCTGTTTTTGAACTTCTAAATCTGCGTTTTAACGCGTAAACAGCATAGGAACGTGACAACATTTTTATTATTCGTTTTTATTAATATTGCTTCTATTTGAACGATTTCAACGATTTAAAAATGCTTTAAATGATGATTTTTAGCAAAAACAGTAATGTGTTTTTGAGCTTTCTTAATCTGCGTTTTAACGCGTAAAACAGCATAAAAACGACGAAATTTTATTATTATCTTCGTTTTTATTAATATTGTTTCTCATTTGAAATCCGGTTTCTAAATCGATCTTAAAAAATGCTTGAAAAATGATTATTTTAGCAAAACAAACGTTTGCTTTAATCTGCGTTCTATCGCGTAAAACAGCATAAAAACGACGAAATTTTTATTATTCGTTTTTATTAATATTGTTTCTTATTTGAACGATTTCAACGATCTAAAAATGCTTGAAAATGATTATTTTAGCAAAACAGCTAATGTTTTTGAGTTTTAATCTGCGTTTTAATCGCGGCAAAACAGCATAAAAAACGGGAGGAAATTTTATTATTCCGTTTTTATTACTATTGCCTCTATTAGACTGATTTCAACTATCTAAAATGTGCTTGAAAATGATTATTTTAGCAAAACAGCACGTTTCTTAGAGCCTTTAAATCTGCGTTTTAGCACGTAAAACAGCATAAAACCACAACATTTTTATTATTCGTTTTTATTAATATTGTTTTATTTGAACAATTTTAACGATCCAAAATGCTTGAAACTGATTATTTTAGCAAACCGCATCGTTTTGAGCTTTAATCTGCGTTTTAACGAGTAAAACAGCATTAAAAACGCTCTAGAAATTTTATTATTTGCTTTTTATTACTGATTCTATTTGAACGATTTCAACGATCTAAAAATGTTTGAAAATTATTATTTTAGCAAACAGCACGTTTTGAGCTTAAATCGCGTTTTAACGCGGTGCTCGCGGCAAAACGACAAATATTTTATTATTCGTTTTTAATAATATTGCTTCTATTTGAATGATTTCAACGATCTCATATGCTTGAAAATGAGATTATTTTAGCAAACAGCACATTTTGAGCTTTAATCTGCGTTTAACGCGTAAAAACAGCATAAAAACGACGAAATTTTTATTATTCGTTTTTATTAATATTGCTTCTGTTTGGAACGATTTCAACGATCTAAAATGCTTGAAAATGATTATTTTAGCAAACAACACGTTTTGAGTTTTAATCTGCGCCGACCGCGTAAAACAGCATAAAACGACGAAATTTTATTATTATTCGCTGTTTTTAATATTATTGTTTATTTGAACGATTTCAACGATCTAAAAATGCTTGATAATGATTATTTTAACAAAACAGCACGTTTTGAGTTTGGAATCTGCGTTTTAACGCGTAAAACAGTATAAAACGTGACGAAATTTTTATTATTCGTTTTATTAATATTGCTTCTATTTGAACGATTTCTAACGATCTAAAAATGCTTGAAAATGATTATTTTGAAAGGTAAAAATGCGCACGTTTTATTTTAATCTGCGTTTAACGCGTAAAACAGCATAAAAACGAGGAAATTTTTATTATTCGTTTTGATTAATATTGCCTCTATTAGATCGATTTCAACGATCTAAAAATTTCGCCGGAAAATACTATTTTAGCAAAACAGCATCGTTTAGAGCTTAAATCTGCGCTTTAAAGCGCACGTAAACAGCATAAAAACCACAACATTTATTATTCGTTTTTATTAATATTGTTTCTATTTGAATAATTTCAACGATCCAAGAATGCTTGAAACTGATTATTTTAGCAAAACCGCACGTTTTGAGCTTTAATCTGCGTTTTAACGCGTAAAACAGCATTAAAACGTCGAAATTTTATTATTTGTTTTTATTAATATTGCTTCTATTTGAACGATTTCAACGATCTAAAATGCTTGAAAATTATTATTTTAGCAAAACAGCACGTTTTGAGCTTAAATCTGCGTTTTAACGCGTAAAACAGCATAAAAACGACAAAATTTTATATTCGTTTTTATTAATATTGCTTCTATTTGAACGATTTCAACGATCTCAAATGCTTGAAAATGATTAATTTAGCAAAACAGCACGTTTTGAGCTTTAATCTGCGTTTTAACGCGTAAAACAGCATAAAACGACGAAATTTTTATTATTCGTTTTTATTAATATTGCTTCTATTTTTACGATTTCAACAATCTAAAATGCTTCAAAATGATTATTTTAGCAAAACAGCACGTTTTGAGCTTTAATCTGTGTTTTAACGCGTAAAACAGCATAAGAACGACAACATTTTTATTATTCGTTTTTATTAATATTGCTTCTATTTGAACGATTTCAACAATCTAAAATGCTTGAAAATGATTATTTTAGCAAAACAGCACGTTTTGAGCTTTTACTGCGTTTTAACGCGTAAAACAGCATAAAACAACGAAATTTTTATTATTCGTTTTTATTAATATTGCTTCTATTTGAGACGATTTCAACGATCTAAAATGCTTGAAAATGATTATTTTAGCAAAACAGCACGTTTCGAGTTTTAATCTGCGTTTTAACGCGTAAAACAGCATAAAAACAGGAAATTTTTATTATTTGTTTTTATTAATTAGCGTCTATTAGATCGACTTCAACGATCTAAAATGCTTGAAAATGATTATTTTAGCAAAACAGCACGTTTGAGCTTAAATCTGCGTTCTAGCACGTAAAACAGCATAAAACCACAAAATTTTTATTATTCGTTTTTATTAATATAGCTTCTATTTGAACAATTTCAACGATCAAATTGCTTGAAAATGATTATTTTAGCAAAACAGCACGTTTGAGCTTTAATCTGCGTTTTAACGCATAAAACTGCAGAAAAATGACGAAATTTTTATTATTCGTTTTTATTAATATTGCGTCTATTTGAACGATTTCAAGATCTAAAATGCTTGAAAATGATTATTTCAGCAAAACAGCACGTTTCGAGTTTTTAATCTGCGTTTTAACGCGTAAAACAGCATAAAACGAGGAAATTTTTATTATTTGTTTTTATTAATATTGCGTCTATTAGATCGACTTCAACGATCTAAAATGCTTGAAAATGATTATTTTAGCAAAACAGCACGTTTCGAGTTTTTAATCTGCGTTTTAACGCGTAAAAACTAAAACGACGAAATTTTATTATTCGTTTTTAATAATATTGCTTCTATTTGAACGATTTCAACAATCTAAAATGCTTGAAAATGATTATTTTAGCAAAACAGCACGATTTGAGCTTTAATCTGCGTTTTAACGCATAAAACTGCAGAAAAATGACAGAAATTTTTATTATTCGTTTTTATTAATATTGCGTCTATTTGAACGATTTCAAAGATCTAAAATGCTTGAAAATGATTATTTCAGCAAAACAGCACGTTTGAGCTTAAATCTGCGTTTTAACGCGTAAAACAGAATAAACGACAAAATTTTTATTATTCGTTTTTATTAATACTGCTCTATTTGAACGTTTCAACAATCTAAAATGCTTGAAAATGATTATTTACAAAAGCACGATTTGAGCTTTAATCTGCGTTTTAACCCAAAAAAAAAAAAAAAATTTTTTTTTTTTAAAAAAATTTTTTTTTTTTTTAAATTTTTTGAAAATTTTTTTTTTTGGGGGTTTAATTTTTTTCCCCCGGTTTAAAAAAAAACCCAAAAATTTTTTTTCCTTTAAAAAAAATTTTTTTTTTTTTTTAAATTAAATTTTTTAAAATTTTTGAAAAAAAAATTTTAATTTTTTCAAAAAAATTTTTTTAAAAAAGGGAAAATTTTTTTAAAAAAAAAAATTTTTTTTTTTTTTAAAATTTTTTTTCCCATTTTTAAAAAAAAAAAAGGGGGTTTTTGGGAAAAAAAAAATTTTTTTTTTTGGGTTTTTTTTTTTTAAAAAAAATTTTTTTTTTTTTAAAAGGAAAAAAAAAAAAAGGGGTTTTTTTTTTAAAAAAAAAAATTTTTTAAAAATTTTTTTTTTTTTTTTTTTTTTTTAAAAAAAAATTTTTTTTTAAAAAAAAAAATTTAAATTTTTTTTTCCAAAAAAAAATTTTTTTTTAACCTTTTTAAAAAAAAAAATTTTTTAAAAAATTTTAAAAAAAAGGTTTTTTAACAAAAAAGTTTTTTAAAAATTTTTTAACCCCCGGGGAAAAAAAAATTTTTTTTTTCCCTTTTTAAAAAAAAAAAAAAAATTTTTTTTTAAAAAATTTTTTTTTTAAAAAAAAAAGGGGTTTAAAATTTTTTTTTAAAAAACCCGGGAAAAATTTTTTTTAACCCTTTTATTTTTTTAAAAAATTTTTTTTTTAAAAATGGGTTTTTTTGGCCCCTTTTAAAAAAAGGTTTTTTTTTAAAAAAAGCAAAAAGGGAAAAATTTTTTTTTTTAAAAAATTTTCCAAAAATTTTTTTTTTTTAAAAAAAAAAATTTTAAACCCAAAAAAAATTTTTAAAAAAAATTTTTTCCCCCAATTTAAAAAAATTTTTTTTCGGTTTTTTTTTTAAAAAAACCAAAAAATTTTTTTTTTTTAAAATTTCCCCAAAAAAAAAATTTTTAAAAAAATTTTAAAAAATTTTAAAAAAAGGGGAAAAAAAAAAAATTTTTTTTAAAAATTTTTTTTAAAAAAATTTTTTTAAAATTTTTTTTTTAAAATTTTTTTTTAAAAATTTTTTAAAAAAAAAGCCCTTTTTTTTTTGGAAAAAAAAAAAAAAATTTTTAAAAAAAATTTTTTTTTTAAAATTTTTTTTTTTTTTTTTTTTTTTAAAAAATTTAAAAAATTTTTTTTAAAAAAAAAAATTTTTTTAAAAAAAAAATTTTAAAATTTTAAAATTTTTTTTTTTTTAAAACCTTTTTTTTTCCTTTTTTTTTTGGGGTCATTTAACCAAAAACGTTTTGGTTTAAAATTTTTTTAAAAAAAAAAAAGGGGAAAAATTTTTTTTCGGTTTTTTTTTAAATTCCCCCAAAATTTTTTTTTTTTTAAAAAATTTTTTTTTTAAAAAAAAAACCTTTTTTTAAAAAAAATTTTTTAAAAAAAAAATTTTTTTCCCTTTTTTTTTTTAAAAAAAAAAACCAAAATTTTTTTTTTTTTTTTTTAAAATTTTAAAAAAAAAAAACCTTTTTTTTTTTTTAAAAAAAAAATTTTTTTTTTTAATTTTTTTTTTTCCCCCGGGGAAAATTTTTTTTTTTTTTTTTTTAAAAATTTTTT
>NW_027047250.1:0-7500 GCF_025399875.1 Dalotia coriaria
AAAAAAAAAAAAAAAAAAAAAAAAAAAAAAAAAAAAAAAAAAAAAAAAAAAAAAAAAAAAAAAAAAAAAAAAAAAAAAAATTTTTTTTTTTTTTTTTTTTTTTTTTTTTTTTTTTTTTTTTTTTTTTTTTTTTTTTTTTCGTTTTTTATTGCGTCTATTTGAACATTTCAACGATCTAAATGCTTGAAATGCTTATTTTGCAAAACAACGTTTGATTATCTGCGTTTTAACGCGTAAAACAGCTATAAAACGACGAATTTTCATTGTTTTTATTAATATTGCTTCTATTTGAACGAATCAATGATCTAAAATGCTTGAAAATGCTTATTTTAGCAAAACAGCACGTTTGAGCTTTAATCTGCGTTTTAAGGCGTAAAACAGCATAAAACGACAATTTTTATTATTTGTTTTATTAATATTGCTTCTATTTGAACGATTTCAACGATCTAAAATGCTTGAAAATGCTTATTTTAGCAAAACAGCACGTTTGAGTTTTAATCTGCGTTTAACGCGTAAAACATCATAAAAATGACGAATTTTTATTATTCGTTTTTATTAATATTGATTCTATTTAAACGATTTCAACGATCTAAAATGCTTGAAAATGCTTATTTTTAGCAAAACAGCACGTTTTGAGCTTTAATCTGCGTTTTAACGCGTAAAACAGCATAAAATCGCGAATTTTTATTATTCGTTTTTATTAATATTGCTTCTATTTGAACGATTTCAACGATCTAAAATGCTTGAAAATGCTTATTTTAGCAAAACAGCACGTTTTGAGCTTTAATCTGCGTTTAACGCGTAAAACAGCATAAAACGACAAAATTTTTATTATTCGTTTTTATTAATATTGCGTCTATTTGAACAATTTCAACGATCTAAAAATGCTTGAACATGCTTATTTTAGCAAAACAGCACGTTTTGAGCTTTATTCTGCGTTTTAACGCGTAAAACAGCATAAAAACGACGAAATCTTTATTATTCGTTTTTATTAATATTGCGTCTATTTGAACAATTTCAACGATCTAAAATGCTTGAAAATGCTTATTTTAGCAAAACAGCACGTTTTGAGCTTTAATCTGCGTTTTAACGCGTAAAACAGCATAAAAATTGACGAATTTTTTATTATTCGTTTTTATTAATATTGCTTCTATTTGAACGATTTCAACGATCTAAAATGCTTGAAAATGCTTATTTTAGCAAAACAGCACGTTTTGAGCTTTAATCTGCGTTTTAACGCGTAAACAACATAAAACGACAAATTTTTTATTCGTTTTTTATTAATATTGCGTCTATTTGAACGATTTCAACGATCTAAAATGCTTGAAAATGTTATTTAGCAAAACAGCACGTTTTGAGCTTTAATCTGCGTTTTAACGCGTAAAACAGCATAAAAACGACAAAATTTTTATTATTCGTTTTTATTAATTTGCTTCTATTTAAACGATTTCAATGATCTAAAATGCTTGAAAATGCTTATTTTAGCAAAACAGCACGTTTTGAGCTTTATTCTGCGTTTTAACGCGTAAAACGCATAAAACGGAGAATTTATTATTCGTTTTTATTAATATTGCGCTTTTGAACGATTTCAACGTTCTAAAATGCTGAAAATGCTTATTTTTAGCAAAACAGCACGTTTTGAGCTTTAATCTGCGTTTAACGCGTAAAAACAGCATAAAAATGACGAATTTTTATTATTCGTTTTTATTAATATTGCTTCTATTTAAACGATTTCAACGATCTAAAATGCTTGAAAATGTTTATTTTAGCAAAAAAGCACGTTTTGAGCTTTAATCTGCGTTTTAACGCGTAAAAACAGCATAAAAAGACGAATTTTTATTATTCGTTTTTATTAATATTGCTTCTATTTGAACGATTTCAACGATCTAAAATGCTTGAAAATGCTTATTTTAGCAAAACAGCACGTTTTGAGCTTTATTCTGCGTTTTTAACGCGTAAAACAGCATAAAACGACGAAATTTTTATTATTCGTTTTTATTTTATTGCGTCTATTTGAACGATTTCAACGATCAAAATGCTTGAAAATGCTTATTTTTTGCAAAACAGCACGTTTTGAGCTTTAATCTGCGTTTAACGCGTAAAACAGCATAAAAAATGACGAATTTTTTATTATTCGTTTTTATTAATATTGCTTCTATTTAAACGATTTCAACGATCTAAAATGCTTGAAAATGCTTTATTTTAGCAAAACAGCACGTTTTGAGATTTAATCTGCGTTTTAACGCGTAAAACAGCATAAAAACGACGAATTTTTATTATTCGTTTTTATTAATATTGTTTATTTGAACGATTTCAACGATCTAAAATGCTTGAAAATGCTTATTTTAGCAAAACAGCACGTTTTGAGCTTTAATCTGCGTTTTAACGCGTAAAACAGCATAAAAACGACGAATTTTTATTATTCGTTTTTATTAATATTGCGTCTATTTGAAACGATTTCAACGATCTAAAATGCCTTGAAAATGCTTATTTTCAGCAAAACAGCACGTTTTGAGCTTTAATCTGCGTTTTAACGCGTGAAAACAGCATAAAAACGACGAAATTTTATTATTCGTTTTTATTAATATTGCGTCTATTTGAACGATTTCAATGATCTAAAAATGCTTGAAAATGCTTATTTTAGCAAAACAGCACGTTTTGAGCTTTAATCTGCGTTTTAACGGTAAAACAGCATAAAACGACGAATTTTTATTATTCGTTTTTATTAATATTGCTTCTATTTGAACGATTTCAACGATCTAAAATGCTTGAAAATGCTTATTTTAACAAAACAGCACGTTTGAGCTGTAATCTGCGTTTCACGCGTAAAACAGCATAAAAACGACGAAATTTTTATTATTCGTTTTTATTAATATTGCATCTATTTGAAACGATTTCAACGATCTAAAATGCTTGAAAATGCTTATTTTAGCAAAACAGCACGTAGCTTTTATTCTGCGTTTTAACGCGTAAAACACCATAAAAACGACGAAATCTTTATTATTCGTTTTTATTAATATTGCGTCTATTTGAACAATTTCAACGATCTAAAATGCTTGAAAATGCTTATTTTAGCAAAACAGCACGTTTTGAGCTTTTAATCTGCGTTTAACGCGTAAAACAAGCATAAAATCGACGAATTTTTATTATTCGTTTTTATTAATATTGCTTCTATTTGAACGATTTCAACGATCTAAAATGCTTGAAAAATGCTTATTTTAGCAAAACAGCATCGTTTTGAGCTTTAATCTGCGTTTTAACGCGTAAAACAGCATAAAAACGACAAAATTTTTATTATTCGTTTTATTAATATTGCGTCTATTTGAACGATTTAAACGATCTAAAAATGCTCGAAAATGTTTATTTTAGCAAAACAGCACGTTTTGAGCTTTTAATCTGCGTTTTAACGCGTAAAACAGCATAAAACGACAAAATTTTCATTATTCGTTTTTATTAATATTGCGTCTATTTGAACAATTTCAACGATCTAAAATGCTTGAAAATGCTTATTTTAGCAAAACAGCACGTTTTGAGCTTTTATTCTGCGTTTTAACGCGTAAAACAGCATAAAAACGACGAAATCTTTATTATTCGTTTTTATTAATATTGCGTCTATTTGAACAATTTCAACGATCTAAAATGCTTGAAAATGCTTATTTTAGCAAAACAGCACGTTTTGAGCTTTAATCTGCGTTTTAACGCGTAAAACATCATAAAATGACGAATTTTCGATTATTCGTTTTATTAATATGATTCTATTTAAACGATTTCAACGATCTAAAATGCTTGAAAATGCTTATTTTAAAGCAAAACAGCACGTTTTGAGCTTTTAATCTGCGTTTTAACGCGTAAAACAGCATAAAATCGACGAATTTTTATTATTCGTTTTTATTAATATTGCTTGTATTTGAACGATTTCAACGATCTAAAATGCTTGAAAATGCTTATTTTAGCAAACAGCACTTTTTGAGCTTTAATCTGCGTTTTAACGCGTATAACAGCATAAAAACGACGAATTTTTTATTATTCGTTTTTATTAATATTGCTTCTATTTGAACGATTTCAACGATCTAAAATGCTTGAAAATGATTATTTTAGCAAAACAGCACGTTTAGAGCTTTAATCTGCGTTTTAACGCGTAAAACAGCATAAAACGACGAAGTTTTTATTATTCGTTTTATTAATATTGGGTCTATTTGAACGATTTCAACCATCTAAAATGCTTGAAAATGCTTATTTTAGCAAAACAGCACGTTTTGAGCTTTAATCTGCGTTTTAACGCGTAAAACAGCATTAAAAACGACGAATTTTTATTATCTTCTTTATTAATATTGCTTCTATTTGAACGATTTCAACGATATAAAATGCTTGAAAATGCTTATTTTAGCAAAACAGCAGTTTTGAGCTGTAATCTGCGTTTTAACGCGTAAAAGAGCATAAAAACGACGAATTTTTTATTATTCGTTTTTATTAATATTGCGTCTATTTGAACGATTTCAACGATCTAAAATGCTTGAAAATGCTTATTTTAGCAAAACAGCACGTTTTGAACTTTTATCTGCGTTTTAACGCGTAAAACAGCATAAAACGACGAATTTTTATTATTCGTTTTTATTAATATTGCGTCTATTTGAAGGATTTCAACGATCTAAAATGCTCGAAAATGCTTATTTTAGCAAAACAGCACGTTTTGAGCTTTATTCTGCGTTTTAACGCGTAAAACAGCATAAAAACGACAAAATTTTTATTATTCGTTTTTATTTTATTGCGTCTATTTGAACGATTTCAACGATCTAAAATGCTTGAAAATGCTTATTTTAGCAAAACAGCACGTTTTGAGCTTTAATCTGCGTTTTAACGCGTAAAACAGCATAAAAACGACGAATTTTTTATTATTCGTTTTATTAATATTGCTTCTATTTGAACGATTTCAACGATCTAAAATGCTTGAAAATGCTTATTTTAGCAAAACAGCCGTTTTGAGCTTTAATCTGCGTTTTAACGCGTAAAACAGCATAAAACGACGAAATTTTTATTATTCGCTTTTATTAATATTGCGTCTATTTGAACGATTTCAACGATCTAAAATGCTTGAAAATGCTTATTTTAGCAAAACAGCACGTTTTGAGCTTTAATCTGCGTTTTAACGCGTAAAACAGCAAAAAACGACGAAATTTTATTATTCGTTTTTATTAATATTGCGTCTTTTGAACGATTTCAACGATCTAAAATGCTTGAAAATGCTTATTTTAGTAAAACAGCACGTTTTGATCTTTAATCTGCGTTTTAACGCGTAAAACGAAACATAAAACAACGAATTTTTATTATTCGTTTTTTATTAATATTGCTTCTATTTGAACGATTTCAACGATCAAAAATGCTTGAAAATGCTTTATTTTAGCAAAACAGACGTTTGAGCTTTAATCTGCGTTTTAACGCGTAAAACAGCATAAAACGACGAAATTTTTGTTATTCGTTTTATTAATATTGCGTCTATTTGAACGATTTCAACGATCTAAAATGCTTTGAAAATGATTATTTTCGCAAAACAGCACGTTTTCAGCTTTAATCTGCGTTTTAACGCGTCAAAACAGCATAAAACGACGAATTTTTTATTATTTGTTTTTATTAATATTGCTTCTATTTGAACGATTTCAACGATCTAAAATGCTTGAAAATGCTTATTTTAGCAAAGCAGTACGTTTTGAGCTTTTAATCTGCGTTTTAACGCGTAGAACAGCATAAAACGACGAATTTTTATTATTGGTTTTTATTAATATTGCGTCTATTTGAACGATTTCAACGATCTAAAATGCTTGAAAATGCTTATTTTAGCAAAACAGCACGTTTTGAGCTTTTAATCAGCGTTTTAACGCGTAAAACAGCATAAAACGACGAAATTTTATTATTTGTTTTATTAATATTGCGTCTATTTGAACGATTTCAACGATCTAAAATGCTTGAAAATGCTTATTTTAGCAAAACAGCACGTTTTGAGCTTTAATCTGGTTTTAACGCGTAAAACAGCATAAAAACGACGAATTTTTATTATTCGTTTTTATTAATATTGCTTCTATTTGAACGATTTCAACGATCTAAAATGCTTGAAAATGCTTTATTTTAGCAAAACAGCACGTTTTGAGCTTTTAATTTGCGTTTTAACGCGTAAACAGCATAAAAAAGACGAAATTTTTCTTATTCGTTTTTATTAATTGCGTCTATTTGAACGATTTCAACGGATCTAAAATGCTTGAAAATGCTTATTTTAGCAAAACAGCACGTTTTGAGCTTTTATTCGCGTTTTAACGCGTAAAACAGCATAAAACGACGAAATTTTTATTATTGTTTTTATTTTTATTGCGTCTATTTAAACGATTACAACGATCTAAAAATGCTTGAAAATGCTTATTTTAGCAAAACAGCACGTTTTTAGCTTTAATCTGCGTTTTAACGCGTAAAACATCATAAAATGACGAATTTTCGATTATTCGTTTTTTATTAATATTGATTCTATTTAAACGATTTCAACGATCTAAAATGCTTGAAAATGCTTATTTTAGCAAAACAGCACGTTTTGAGCTTTAATCTGCGTTTTAACGCGTAAAACAGCATAAAATCGACGAATTTTTATTATTCGTTTTTATTAATATTGCTTCTATTTGAACGATTACAACGATCTAAAATGCTTGAAAATGCTTTATTTTAGCAAAACAGCACTTTTGAGCTTTAATCTGCGTTTTAACGCGTATAACAGCATAAAAACGACGAATTTTTATTATTCGTTTTTATTAATATTGCTTCTATTTGAACGATTTCAACGATCTAAAATGCTTGAAAATGATTATTTTAGCAAAACAGCACGTTTAGAGCTTTTAATCTGCGTTTTAACGCGTAAAACAGCATAAAACGACGAAGTTTTTATTATTCGTTTTTATTAATATTGGGTCTATTTGAACGATTTCAACCATCCTAAATGCTCGAAAATGCTTATTTTAGCAAAACAGCACGTTTTGAGCTTTTATTCTGCGTTTTAACGCGTAAAACAGCATAAAAACGACAAAATTTTTATTATTCGTTTTTATTTTTTTCGCGTCTATTTGAACGATTTCAACGATCTAAAAATGCTTGAAAATGCTTATTTTAGCAAAACAGCACGTTTTGAGCTTTTAATCTGCGTTTTAACGCGTAAAACAGCATAAAACGACGAATTTTTATTATTCGTTTTTATTAATATTGCTTCTATTTGAACGATTTCAACGATCTAAAATGCTTGAAAATGCTTATTTTAGCAAAACAGCACGTTTTGAGCTTTAATCTGCGTTTTAACGCGTAAAACAGCAAAAACGACGAAATTTTATTATTCGCTTTTATTAATATTGCGTCTATTAGAACGATTTCAACGATCTAAAAGCTTGAAAATGCTTATTTTAGCAAAACAGCACGTTTTGAGCTTTTAATCTGCGTTTTAACGCGTAAAACAGCATAAAAACGACGAAATTT